>NC_051386.1:42666848-42671848 GCF_015228065.2 Penaeus monodon | reverse complement strand
TCTATCTATTCATATACTAATTTGTCTGTATCGCTCTATCTCTGAACGGAACAATAGCAATAACAATGCTGGAACTACTCATCATGCTAATTTATTGTTCGCTGTACTTTGCAATGCAATTTGCAATATTCAATACGTTCTTAATTACCAGTTCTGACACAAAATCATTGTCTTATCTTAATAGTGCAATTTTCTTGTCCTTTCTGTCTAAAATGTGATAAACTACTGAGGCTAAAGAGTTTAAAAGAAAATAACACAACCACACACAAATGTGTGTGTGTGTGTGTGTGTGTGTGTGTGTGTGTGTGTGTGTGTGTGTGTGTGTGTGTGTGTGTGTGTGTGTGTGTGTGTGTGTGTGTGTGTGTGTGTGTGTGTGTGTGTGCTCGCGCGCGCATGCATGCTAACTCACACACATACATGTGTGTATGAATTTATGCATAGAGTTTTGTTAGCAAACGAAGTGAGATTGGAGGGTCGCTGACCCAAAGTCGATCTGTAACTCATGGCGAACAAGCAAGGCTTAATACGAACATCAATCATACGCAATGAATTCTTTATCGACTGTAAAAGGTTTCGCGACGCCAGACAGAGAAATAAGTGGAAAAAAGCGAATACAGAAAAGAGAAATGAGAGGAGAGAGAGAGAGAGAGAGAGAGAGAGAGAGAGAGAGAGAGAGAGAGAGAGAGAGAGAGAGAGAGAGAGAGAGAGAGAGAGAGAGAGAGAGAGAGAGAGAGAGAGAGAGAGAGAGAGAGGCAGAAACAAAGGGAGGAGAAAAAATTGAACGTACCGACTAGCATCGAGAGACAGCGGGAACAAAATTAATGCTTCTCCGGACTTTGCAAAAAATTATCTTAACGTTAGAAAAATTAATAAAAGGGATAAAAGTTGACACACAGGCGACATAATAACAATGGCATGTGACAAAGGAATAAAAAGAAGCGCAAAGGAACCTAAATACGACAAAAAGTAAGGAAGAAAATCACGCGTTTTGAGTTTTGAAATTATATGCGAAACAAGTTTTATTTTGTGTGTTTCTGGAGACAAAAGAGAACAGTGAAATAAAATAATAAGCTAATCAGTTTGTGCATCGCTTTTTCTGTTAGCTTAATGTCTTTCTCCGCCAGGCTTCTGTGTGTGTGTGTGTGTGTGTGTGTGTGTGTGTGTGTGTGTGTGTGTGTGTGTGTGTGTGTGTGTGTGTGTGTGTGTGTGTGTGTGTGTGTGTGTGTGTGATGTGTGTGTTGTGTGTGTGTGTGTGTGTGGTGTTTGGGGGTGTGTTGTGTGTTGTGGGGCGCGATGCGTGCGTGTGTGAGTGACCAGATAACAAAACCTGATATCGGATCATTCATTGACTATCTTGCTGTTATCCCAGCTCACTGCTAAAACCAATATTGCATTCTGAGAAACTCCGAAGATGTTCTTGCGCTAACTATCTTATGCTAAACATAAATAAATAAATAATGAGATATGGCCTACGTATCTCCATCTAGTTTTCGATAAATCGTTATTTTTCAATGTCTGACCGATTTTCCTTGTAACTTTCCAGTAACAAATGGAGAAAATAGTCTGTATATTGATATAGATAAGTAATGCACATTCTCACACGATATGATCTAAATAAACAATGTTGTATGTCATACATGTTTCTTTCAAACCCTCTCCCATAAACAAACACACAAAACGTAAAACAAATCACACACACAAAAAAATCAAACATGTAAATAGATAGAAAAATATAAGAACCTACCTTAGACTAACTACATCCACGTCCACAAGGGCAAAGATTACAAAAACGCACCAAACCGGATACCATACTCGGCGCATACAAGAACGCTCAACACAAACATTTAGCAACCGAGTAAGAAAACCCATACAACAAAATGTATCAGAATTACGTATCATATTTCAATGGAGATCTATGAAAACATAAAAAATGAAGGGAAATGCATTATTAGTTCCCCGCGTGACGAACTTTGGCGCTTCAGAAACGCATGATCGACAGGCGATTATTGGCAGTCGATGAACGCTTGCAAAATTGATAAAGTATGCGAATGCGGGGCTAATTTTCTGCTTGTGAATTCTGCTGAGGGAGAAGGGGACTTGGAGAATAAGGACTGAAAGAAGGGGAAATAGACAGATAGACAGACAGAAAGATTGAGAAAGAAATAGATGTATAGGCAAATAAGTTGAGAGATAGACAAATAGACAGACAGGTAAATATGGAGGTAGAGATAGAGATGGGGGGTGGCGAAAGGGGTCACGAAAGGGGAGGGAGGGAGGGAGGGAGAGTGAGAGAGAGACAGAGAGGAGTGAGAGAGAGAGAGAGAGAGAGAGAGAGAGAGAGAGAAGAGAGAGAGAAAGAGAGAAGAGAAAGAGAGAGAGAAAGAGAGAGAGAGAGAGAGAGAGAAGGAGAGAGGAGAGAGAGAGAGAGAAGAGAGAAAGAGGGAGGAGAGAGAAGAGAGAAGAGAGAGAGAGAGAAGAGAGAGAGAGAGAGAAAGAGAGAGAGAGAGAGGGAGAGAGAGAGAGAAGAAGAGAGAGAGAAGAGAGAGGGAGAAGAGAGAGAGAGAGAGGAGAGAGAGAGAGAGAGAGAGAGAAGAGAGAGAGAGAAGAAAGAGAGAGAGAGAAGGAAGAGAGAGAGAGAAGGAAGAGAGAGAGAGAAGGAAGAGAGAGAGAGAAGGAAGAGAGAGAATAATAGAGAGAGAGAGCGAGAATAAGAGAGAGAGAGAGCGAGAATAAGAGAGAGAAGGGAAGAAAAGAGAGTGACATTAAGAGAGAGAAGAGAAGAGGAGAGAAGAGAGAGATCGCGACAGAGCGAACGCAAAGCTACCATGAATGAAGACAGATCTGGGAACAAAGCAAGGGGGTAGAGATGAAGATAGACACAGGAGGAGGTCGAGATTACATGAACGGAAAGATGAGGGGAAGCCGGCATGCGGGTAGTAGGGGGGGGAGGGGAAGATGGGGGGGGAGAGGAAGATGGGGGGAGGAGGAGGAGGAAGAAATTAGCGAGGGAGAGAGGGAGAAACAGAGAAGGGAAATGAAGAAAAAAGGAGAGTGGGAGGGAGAGAGAAAAAGGAGGGAGGGAAGGAGGGAGAGTGAGAGGAAAGGAGGGAGGGAATGACGGAGAAAAAGGTAAAAAAAAAAAAAGAATGAAAGAGAGACGAAGGGACAGAAGAGCGTGGATGGCACAGGAGAAGGAGAGGAAGGGGGAGGTAGAGAAAGAATGGAGAGGCGAGAGACAGAGAGAGGAAGTGAGAGAAGTTGGATGAAGAGGAAGTAGAGGGAAGGGAGAGGAGTGAAGGAAGGGGTGATCTCCATCTTTATGTCTGTCTGCCTTTCTGTCTGTCTGTCTGTCTGTCTCTGTCTCTGTCTGTCTGTCTCTCTCTCTCTTTTTTTTTCTTTTCTTTTTTTTAGCGGTTTCGAATTCCTGTTTGTGTCTCACTTTGATTCTTAGCATGTGTGTTTACGTCCTTCTCTGTTTATGTATGCCTGTCTATTCGTCCGTTTGTTCGTTTCTGCCAGCCTGTGTGTCTGTAAGTTTGTCTCTACCTGTCTGTTTGTCTTCTGTCCCCCTCTTTTTTTCTTTTCCCTATCTTCTTCCTCTGGCTGTTATTTTTATTTTCTTTAAATTCTTATTCCTGAGCAGTATTATTTGTTGTTATGGCAGTAACGCGGATTGTAATGGAGTACTTAACAAAATAATTGTTGCAGCTGTAGCAGCACTAGTAGCAGAAGCAGCAGCAGCATTATCTGTACCACTTTTTGCAGAAGTAAACATAACAGCATAGTCGTTGTAGTAGTAATAGTATCACCGGTTCTCTCAAATTTTCTTTGGATGACGATGATAACGCCGATACCCAAGCAACTCGCAAAAAACGACGTTGACAAAAAACAACAACAACAACAACAACAATAGCACCAGGAGACAACTGCGTGTTTGCGTGCAGCTGTAATAAGACCAGAGGGAGGGTCGCCCGTAAATAAAACTAAAGGGCCCTGCGCACGCCCACAGGCTTATTGGGGTTGGGCGAGGGGTGGCCTTTTAAGGTGGGGGGGGGGAGGTGGTGGGGGGGTGATGGTGAGGTGAGGGTGAGTTAATGGTGGTGGTCTAGTGACGGGGTGATGGTGAGGGTGAGGGTGAGTTGATGGTGGTGGTCTGTTGATGGTGGTGGTCTAGTGACGGGGTGACGGTGAGGGTGATGGTGAGTTGATGGTGGTGGCCTGGTGAAGAGATGTAATGTTGATGGTGTAGTAAGGAGGTGATGTGGAGGTGTGGTGATGGGGAGGGGGGCGGGGGAGACGGAGAGGAAGGGGGTGGTTAGAAAGGCAGTGAGGGTGGTAGTTTTCGCGAAAGAGGTCGTCGCGAGATAATGGTTTGGGTAATGGCAGGGATTAAGGTGGTGGTGATGCTGGCTGCAAGGGCGGTGGTTATGGTGTTGCGGTGATGCTGAGTTGATGGTAAACGTGGTGTGAGTAGATTCATGATCATGAGAGTGATAGCAACGATTAGTGGTAGGTGACTGCCAAGCGGCGATGGTGATGATGATGATGATATTGGTTATGATAATGATGATGACAGCGATGACAATTACCGTATGCTGACGTAGTTCTACTAAGAATAATTATGAATTTACCCCAAGAAAAAGGCAAACAAACAAACAAAAAACGTACGCTATCAACGCGCACACAGCCGTCCCAAAATACCCCACAAACTCCCACCGAAAGAAATCGGCAACAGTAAGCTCACTTCCCATGAAAAGCGCAAGGCTCTTCCAATGCGCAACGCCAGATTAAAACTTTCACCTTTCTGGATCTCTCGCCCTCACGCAAACAGACCTTGTAGTTCACGGGAAAAAAATCAAAATTGTGAATAAAACATTTCTGAAAAACAAAGTTTTCTCGTAAACACAGTGACGTAGAGAGGGAGGAGTGTGAGGAGGGAGGGAGGGAGGGAGAGAGAGTAGAAGAGAGAGAGAGAGAGTAAAAGAGAGAGAGAAAAGAGA
>NC_051386.1:42656848-42664348 GCF_015228065.2 Penaeus monodon | reverse complement strand
ATGTATGAAAGAAGGCGCAGCAATAGCAGCTCAGATTGTATAGCAACACAACCACTTCCGTATTACAATATCACGTGACAAAGAACTATGGTACATTCTACCGATATCGCCTATAATCACTTAATAGCACTTATAATTATCGCATTAAACTCTAGTCTTTGATTACTGCCTTGCCTTCAGCACTCCCTCTTAGTCCCTGAGAGGCTACTTCTCCCTTCCCGATGCCAAACCCGTGATTGCAGAACTCAATTAAATTAATAACAAATGAAAAAACAAACACACATATACACACGCACACACACACACACACACACGCACGCACGCGCGCGCGCACACACACACACACACACACACACACACACACACACACACACACACACACACACACACACACAAGACGAGGGATTTTTACGCCCAAGTGGTGTTCGTGAGATTTGCGCATGAGTGACTTTGGTCTCGCAGAGCTCGGTCATAATGCTGCAGGATAATTATCAGTTACTACGGGGTATGATAACATCTAATGACGATTACATATAATTAGGCTACCCGTCTTCAGCATGTTATTTGCAGAAGGGAATTGCAGTTGAAAATAACGGAACTGACTCTTGCTCGTGAACATAAACCCAGCTTCACTCGAGGATACACTAGCGAAAGGGGTAACTAAGATTTCTCAGAACAAATTCTTTTCGACTTATATCCATACTTATAGCCTTGTATATATGTATATCATATCAAAAGAGTGGTTGATTACATTTTCTTACAACTAAAGTCTCTTTGAAAGGTCAATTTCCATTATTATTTTAGCAACAATAAAAAAGTACACGGAATTAAAAGTCGGGATATTAAACAAAAATGAACGTGACTTTTAAACGTAAGAGTGTTTTTTCCCCACACAAAATTTCCCTTACCCCTGGCACTATAATGGCTCGCTATGACTCACCTGGCACTCCCAAGTGGCACTAGAGAGTCTCATGTTCACCAACTGTAACACGAGACCTTTTAACTCATGGGAAAGAGAAATGAATGTCCCTACATGTGCGCACGGTTGCACAAGGTCGACCATAAAACAAGGATATGAGAAAATGCGCGGGGGAATTTTTGTTTATGCGGGAATAAAAAGAGAATGTACACATCATGATTAGATAAATCCATGATAAAACTGTGAACTTTATCTACCTTTTCAAAGTACATTACTTGGAAAGTAATAAAAAATCACCGTAGTTTTTTTCCTTTTCCGTACAAATGAATGGTCACGACCACTCTACGGGAACCTACTCCATACTTCACTACCCACCCCCTCCCTCCACTACGCTTAATAAACCACAACCGAAAAACTGAAAAAAAAGAATATATATATATATATATATATATATATATATATATATATATATATATATATAAATTATATACGAGTTACATCTTAACAGTTATCTCTCCGTCAATTCCACCGTCTATTCTCTCCTGTTTCTCTCCAGTTCTCTTATACTTTGAAAGCTTTAAACTCAGCTTCCTCCTCCGCCAACACCCCCTTTGGGCCAACCCCGCCCCCCTCCCTTTGAAATGGAGGGGACGAGAGAGGGAGAGGGAGGGGAGGGAGAGGGAGAGGGAGGGAGAAGGGAGAGGAGGGGAGAGGGAGGGAGGCTATCAGTTACGCCAGCGAAGGGTGTAGCCCCGAGATTTCAACCTGGGAGCAAAATGCTGTCGCCGTGACGAGTGCAGAGCCGTCGGGGAACGTTTGCATTTAGGAGGAGGGAGGAGGGGGGGAGGAGGAGGAGGAGGAGGAGGAGGAGGAGGAGGAGGAGGAGGAGGAGGAGGAGGAGGAGGAGGAGGAGGAGGAGGAGGCGTGGATTAGGAGGAGGAGGGGATGAAGAGTAGGAGGAAGAAAGGAGGAGGAGGAGGAGGAGGAGGAGGAGGAGGAGGAGGATACGTGGATGAGAGGAGGAGGGGAGGAAGAGGAGGAGGAGGAGGAGGAGGGGATTAGGAGGAGAATGGGAGAAGGAAGAGAGGACGAGGAGGAGGAGGAGAAGTGGGGGGGGGGGGAGAGGAAGAGGAGTGGAAGGAGGAGGAGGAGGAAAAGGAGGAGGAAAAAAGGAGGAGGAGGGGGAGGGGGAGGAGGAGGGAAGGAAAGGGCGGGGGGGGGGGGGAGAGAAAAAGAGGAGGGAGGAGGAGGAGGAGGAGGAGGAGGGGATGAGGAGGAGGATTAGGAGGATCGAGTTAGGAGGAGGAGGGAGGAGGAGGGAGGGGAGGAGGAGGAGGAGGAGGAGGAGGAGGAGGAGGAGGAGGAGGAGGAGGAGGAGGAGGAGAAGTAACAGAAGGAGGAAGAAGGGCAAGAAGGAGGAAAAGAAGAGGAAGAAGGGAGTGGAGAAACAGGGGGAGAAGGGAGGAGGAAGAGGTATAAGAACCGTAGTAGGGGGAGACAAGGCAGAGGAGGAGCGGGGTTGAAATGGCGGGGTGGGGGAGGGGGAGGGGGGAGAAGGGAGTAATAGTACTCTACAGTGAATCGCGTGCGACTGATGGGAGACTTTCCGCTTTTTCCTTTACGTCTGGGAAAAGAAGGGAGGTGGGGAGGAGAGAAGGGGGAAATGAACAAGAGAGGAGGAGAGGAGGAGAGAAGGAGGAGGGAGGGAGAAGAGAGGAGGAAAGGAGAGGAAGTGGGGAGAAGGGAAGAGGGGAGGAGGGAAAGGGAAATCCAATCGCCGACACAAGTGCGTCTGGCGGCGGCCGGAAGTGCGCGAGAGCCGGGTCTGGCTTGGGGAGCGACGAAAAGTGATCAACGACCCGAAGAATGTCATATCCAAAAACGCTCTCGACATTGCCAAACATGATTTAATTTCTTGGTTAATTAATGCCATTACTAGACGTGTACTGAAATGAATCGAAAACGAGAATAATAGGATTTCATTCATTCATAACATCACCGGACGTGTATATCTTCAGAAAGGAAAAAACACCCACACACCTATCTTTATTTTTAGAGATCTTATTGTGCCAAGACATGACAGCAACAATGAAAGGATTCGTCATGCCAAACAACAATAGGATGAGAAATAAGGCGCCACGCTGTTATGGTGCTCTCAATGAGACAGGTGATGTACACGAAAAAATAATGTTTCTCATTCATAACCTGTACTGATTCATTATGTATATGATTATAACTGATAAACTAATTTTGTATACCAAATTTACCTCCAACTTATAATAACTTTTATCAATTTTTTAATACTGATTAATAGGAAAAGTAGATAAAAAAAACTATTCGTACAAGCATGTCTAGTTGTACAACACTTTATTTTAGTAATACGCTTTACTCTTCCTGAATGGTGAATCATGCGCTGCCGATTTACACATACAATAAGTCTGGATCGGTAACCCCCTTCTCTTCACAATTCAACGCACGTCCTTACTATTTATATTCATCCACGATTGAATCTTTCTCTGTGTTTAATCGATCTCCGTTTTATTCATAATCCTCCGCTTCTGGCTTTCCCACTCGTCCATCTGTCCCTCCAGCCTCATCCCTCCACAAGCTCCCCGACCAATTATGTCAGTAAATAAACCACTAAAAGCCACAAAGCGACATAATAAAGCCACTCCTCCCTTCAAGGACCAGCTGATTCGAGGACAACTTGATCCGTTTTCATTCATTCTCTCGTGCCTCCTCCTCCTCCTCCTCCTCAAGGTCGGTGACGTGTTTTGCGGACTGTTTACGTTGGGTTATTCCTCCTTTTATTTGCTTGTTGGTATTGTGATTCATACTGTTCTTATTATTGATACAATTACTAATGCCATTAATTGTGTTTATTACTATTTTCCTTGTTGTTATTGCTGGAAATGTCATCATTGCTATTATTATCCTTGTTTTGTTGAAGCAAAATTACCAATATTATAAGAAGGATAAGATTATTTCGCCTGGCACGCTCAGTATAAATATTGCACCGAAATATAATCAACAATCCACGCACATAACGTGCATACTGCGTGAATGTATATATTTGCTTACGTGTATGTCTAAGCTCGCTCATCCCTTCACAGTCCCAGTCCACAAAGCCACCTGACAGTCCGTGACAACCGCACCTGTCACTCCATGACACATCAGGACCCACATTCACCTTTCGCCTTCTGTCACTCTGCATCCTATCTACACATTCATCACCCTTTACAACTTCACACTGACGAGGCATCAGGCGTTGAGGGTGTGGTTTTGTGGTTGCTGCTTGGGAGAGGGCGGGGGAGGGAGAGGAGGGAAGGGGAGGGAGGGACGAGGGGAGGGAGAGGAGGGAAGGGGAGGGAGGGACGAGGGGAGGGAGGGAGGGAGGGGAGGGAGGGACGAGGGAGAGGGGGGGGAAGAGGGATGGAGGGGAGGGGACGAGGGGGAGGGTGGAGGAGGGAGGAGAGGAGGGAAGGGAGAGGGAGGAGGGGAGGGAGAGGAGGGAAGGGGATAGAGGGACGAGGGGAGGAAGAGGAGGGAAGGGGAGGGGGAAGGGACGAGGAGCGAGTCACACTGGCTGGGAAGGAGAGAGAGGTAGGAAGGAAGAGGAGAGGTTACACAGGGAGAAGGAAGAGGAGGAGGAGATAGAGCGGGTGAATGAATGCGAAAGTAGTAGAAAAAAGAGATAGCATGAGAGAGAAAAGGTACATGTTAATTAAAAACGAGACCCTCTCCCAGGCAAAGGGAAATCGGAAGGCCATCCCAAGGAAGGAAGGGCGTGTGCGGGAGGAGGGGCTGCGGGCGGCGCCCACCCGCCCGTGAAGCGTGAAGCCGAAAGCCACGCGCCATCACCGCACGCGCGCCGACCTGTCCCGCTGCCGCTGCGCCCGCCGCGTGCCGCCGCTCCTGCACTGGCGGTGTTGCAGCTGGCTTGCATGGGCTGTGCTAGGGGCTTGATTTGCTTTCGTGGCGAAGGCCTTTGATCATTCTGCTTTTGGGTGTTTGTGTCGTGGCGTTTGCCGTCGGATTTTACATGTCAGATAATACCTACATGTATTTTTGAATACACATCTTATTCGGTTCTATCAACTATTCTTCTAATTATCAATAAACCATTTTCAATGTAGTTCTAACCCCCAAAATGACTAAACCGGAAAATGACTCGAACAAACATCCCCGCTTACCCCCACGAGAACCGAACCCCTTGAGATGAACCGCGACGCACACGACAGAGAATTCTCCAGACCCCCCCCCCCCCCACGAGCAGCGAGCCGCGACGCCGCGCGCGTTTCCCGACGCGAGAGCCAGACGACCGCCCTTCCCGAATCCATTTTCCTAAACCCAGTATCATCTCGTTTCTCAAGCAATAAAACAAGCTTGAATTATACGCCAATTCGTCTGGAATAAATCTTTTTGTTCTCCGGGGGTTAAGGGATAAAGGTTCGTGTTACGTAACCGTTTGCGCCGCTGGGGGTAAACTGGCGGTTTGATCTTACGGTCCAAGTATGCAAATATCCTACCTGGGATTACAAGAACATGCATCATAGGTTTATTCTGTTATTCCTTGCCATTCGTGGGCTTTTGAAGCATGTAAGAAATTTAATGCCCAGGCATGTAACTTTTTTCCGGGCTGAGGTTCCGATATTCTTCGTTAATGGCGATATATCGATAAAGGAGTTCGACGAGATGAAACCATATTTGATGATGGTACTATCTTACTGCAACAGTAATGCCACAGCAATATGACCGAGACATCAACGGCAATGGACAAATGGAGATCACAGCGGAAATAATTTTTAAAAGACGTATGTGAACTAACCTATCAATTCAAAATTCTATGAACGCATAACGGAATACAGCAAAATATTGAGAACAACGACAAAAATCGTTTTCTTCAGACGATAATACCAACCACTCACGAAACGACACGACAGCACCGACCAGCCAATCAGAGCCATCAGCGACTCCAAGCTCTCGGCCAATGACCTCGCGCCATTCCCCTTCCACCAATCACCGTCACTCTTTCTCTTTTTTTTCTCTCTCTCTTTCGAACCGTCGTTCCCGGCATTCTCTCCATACCTCTTATTTATTACCAAATCTTCCTTCTTTAATCATATATCTCCCCTTCGCGTGGGTCATCGAAACTTCTCGCCGCCGTCACGCTCTTTTGCATAAATTAGCGCGCGGTTAATCAGGAGGCCAATTTTTATTCCCGCGATCATGTCTGCCGTGGGAGAGTCACCAGCTGACCGGCCGTCGGCGATGAGATATTCATTGGCTCGGTATTCGTTGATTTTCGACCTTTGTTTCTTTCATTTTTTCCCCTCTCGCTCTTTCTCGTTGCGTTTCGTGAGTCATTGATGAACGAGACAGCCGGATGAATTGTGCGGAGGAACGACGGATAATGATGTATAATCACACTTTGGATGACTCGACAGGCGATTTTTTTGGGGTGAAGGGGGGGGGGGGAGCAACAATTCCCTCTACTGTTCTCAATTTCTTCGTTAATTCGTTTTCCTTCGTCTCCCTTTCTTTCCCTCATTTTTTTAATGTCATTATTTTTATACATATGCAAATTCCTCCGAGAAGTATTTCGAAATCATAAATCAACGCGAAGAAAAAGGAAAAGGACAACGGCAAATAAACATGGTGGAAGGGGAATAACTGACATACTTTATTACTTGTCATATTAAGAGTACGGTAGAACGGGAGTGAACATTAAAAAGATATATGTATCACACACATACACACATCTTCGTATAAGTGTGTTTGGCTACAACGAATCAATAATATCTCTAAATAAACATAAAGCAATAAAAAATACAACAATCAAACAGAACAACAAGAAAAACACAGCCTAAAAAAATAATTGCAAAAACAATACTTATCACTGAAAAAAATAGTTGCTTAAAAGAATAAAAAGAAAGAAAGAAAAAAACTTCATAGATCAAAAAGAGCAGAACAAATAAAGCACAATCTTAAAGCACACACCCCTCCCCCCCTCCAAAAAAAAAGAAGAAAAAAAAAAAAAAAAAAAAAAAAGAAAAACCACAAAGAACTCCTAATCCACTCACCTGGAAGTGGAGGAAGCCCTTGTCATCCACCCAGCCCAGCACCACATCGGCGCCCTTCATTCCACCTGTTGGCGAGAAGCCGAGGCCTACGTATCCCTTCGTCGCCACCTGAAAGGAAGGTGGGAGGGCCGTGAAAAGGGGAGGGGGTCGTGTGTGTGTGTGTGTGTGTGTGTGTGTGTGTGTGTGTGTGTGTGTGTGTGTGTGTGTGTGTGTGTGTGTGTGTGTGTGTGTGTGTGTGTGTGTGTGTGTGTGTGTGTGTGTGTGTGTGTGTGTGTGTGTGTGTGTGTGTGTGTGTGTGTGTGTGACGAGAGAGAAAACGCACAACGAAAACTAGAGAACGGAAGCGAGAGAGAAGTAAAAAATGAAAGGTGTTAGCACAGACAGATAATGATGCTATTGATAAAAATAACAATGACAATAATGATGATGATGATAATAATAATAATGATAACAGTCATGATAATAATGATGATAATAATGATAATAATATTGATAATG
>NC_051386.1:42616848-42636848 GCF_015228065.2 Penaeus monodon | reverse complement strand
CAACAATAATAATAATAATAATAACAATAACTGTAATAATAATATCAATAATGATACCAATAACAGTAATAATAATAAAGATAATGACTTTAGAACCTCTGGGTGTTTTAAGTACGCGCTTATGCAAAAGTGAAGCTCGCGTCTCGGGTGCGAAGTGTGCCAGTGCCAAGGCTGGAGATGGCACTGAAGGCGATGAATAGACGGAAAAAAAGGTTAAAAAAGCAGGGAGAATTGGCACACGTTAGAAGTGACGTTTGAAATGACCTAATTGGGAGCCCTTGTCATGCCGGAAAAGACAAACAGGATATAAAATCACCATGCAAATGAGCAACAATGACATACTTGAAGCTACTAGGAAAATAGAGAAATCACGACAAAGTGAGGTACATTGCTGCATTGGCAAAAATAACACAAGCACGTCAAAGGAAAATTTACCATCGTGAAACAATGAAGAAATCATATACTTTGTCCTAAAATAAATAAATAAATAAATAATAAAAAAATATATAATAATAAACAGTAATTCACGATTCATTTTACGGAAGAAAATTCAGCAGAATTTTGCTGTCGTTTCAAGATGGAAATAATCCCTGATAGATAATAACAGGGCGCTCGATAGACATAAAAAATGAAATCCGTGAAGCAACGCCACCTATTATCCTGGAAACCAGAGACATTTTACACGCAAGTAATATTATCGAAGAGCTAAGCATGTGTAAAAAAAAGACAGAGAGAGAGAGAGAGAGAGAGAGAAATAGATAGATAGATAGAGATAGAGTAGAGAGGAGAGAGAGAGAGAGAGAGAGGAGAGAGAGAGAAGAGAGAGAGAGAGAGAGAGAGGAGAGAGAGAGGAAGAGAGAGAGAAGATGAGAGAGAGAGAGAGAGAGGAGAGAGAGAGAGGAGAGAGAGAGAGAGAGAGAGGGGGGGGGGGTTCACCACACGAAAATGACAAGAAAAGCATATAATTTGGCTAGTCTGACCATCTATAGGAAATGCCTTCATGTAGATAAAACTTCAAGCAAAGCAAAGTTTTCTAGGGATTACGAGAAATTCGTCCGCTGTGCGTTTCAAAGTAATCTACCTTTTAAAGACTAAATAAGATGGTATATTTCTAAAATGGAATCCTATGTACGTTTGTTATCTCATCTCCGGCAAAACATTCTTCACTGTACAGTTTAGAGCATGGCAATGAAAACCAAGCACAAGGGAGCAAGTTGTCAATACACACATCTATTCTTTACTTCTGTTAAAAACACAAAACGAAAATAATAAAGAGAAAGAAAAAAAATAGAAAGAACTATGTGTCACAATTGATACATGGAAGAAAAATATTCTTGAGCGAATGAAATGGTGTAATTGTGATGTTAATGATGGTAATGATGGCGATATTGATGATGAAGATGATGATAATGATGATAACAATGGTACTGTTGATAATGATGCTGATAAAACCATCACAAATATCCTCTTGATTACTGCTATTATCATTATCACCATTGCTATTTTAATTAGAATTGCTATTAGATAAATACCATTAGTTGTAGCACAATTACTATCATCCAGTGTCACTAACTTTCACCACCACAACCAATTTCACACAACCATCGCCATCATCATTACAACATCCACGCAGTCACCATTATCTATTATTTCCTCGCTAGTTTCCCTTCCTCGCAAAATTTTGAACCAGAAAAAAAAACTGGAAAATCCTGGGTCACGAATTCAAGAAAACGAAATTCTCTCGTGTTGAGGAAATACTTTCCAGATATGAAGCCAACTGAGATGAGCGGGGAGGGGGTGGGGGGGAGGAGGAGGAAGGAGGAGGGGGGAGGGAGGGGAAAGAAGGAGGATGGAGGAGGAGGAGGATGGAGGAGGAGAGGGAGGGGGAGAGGAGGAGGGGGAGGAGGAGGAGGAGGAGGAGGATGGAGGAGGAGGAGGAGCTGGAAGAAGAGGAGAGTGAGGTGAGGGAAAGGGGGGGGGGGATGTGTATTGAACATGAGGACATGGGAGGGGAGAGAGTAGAGGGGAGAGGGGGGGGGGAGGGGAAAGAGCATTGCACGGAAAAGCAATTATGACGGACAAATTACAAATTGTCGAAAGAATAATTGAAGTCTGGCGAATTTCGTGTGTGTGTGTGTGTGTGTGTGTGTGTGTGTGTGTGTGTGTGTGTGTGTGTGTGTGTGTGTGTGTGTGTGTGTGTGTGTGTGTGTGTGTGTGTGTGTGGTGTGCGTGTGCGTGTGCTGTGCGTGTGCGTGTGCGTGCGTGCGTGCGCGCACATATACTACTGCAACTGTATGCATGCGTGCACAAAAATACACATCAACCAAAAAAATATATTATACAACTTTTAACGCAAATCATGTTCCTCATTCCGACAAACCCACTCATTATAGTTATTCTCTCTAACTATGAACATCAATCACGCACTGATATACAGCCCCATGGATATGAAAGCATTAATGAAACAGAATATCATCAGGTTTCCTACTAATCAGCAACATTATTAATAATTCCAAAGCATATTAAAAAGCGTAACAACATCATTGGACGCTAACAACCAGCCGCAGCTAATTGGAATCACAAAAGAACGTTTAACAATGCAAACTACATCATTAGAACAACTGTTTGCAATTGCAAGTCAGCCTCATATTGGATTTAAAGTCTAATTATAATGTCTCTGTTTTTGTGCACGCTGCTGTCTGGTTTCTCTCTCTTTCGTTTGGTAATATATTTCTGAGAGAGAATAGAAGATTTCCTCTTCTCTTCTCTCTCTCTCTCTCTCTCTCTCTCTCTCTCTCTCTCTCTCTCTCTCTCTCTCTCTCTCTCTCTCTCTCTCTCTCTCTCTCCTTATAAGCGTCCCCACATTCTTCTCCTCTCCCTCTCCCTTCCTTTACCTTTCTCCCTCTCTCCTCCTTCTCTCTCCCTCACCCCTTCATCCCTTTCTCTCCTCCTCTCTCCTTCTCCATCTCCTTCCCTCCCCCATCCTTCTCCTTCTTCTTTCCTCCTTCTCATTAATACCCAACCCTTGCCTTCCATCGAATAATAATCGCAAAAATGCACCCACAAAAAGCGGCAACATCGCACTCCAAATATTTGCACACACGAACTAAAAATAAAAAAATATATAACCCCCCCCTAAACCTCATAAAACTCTACGTCAAAAAAAGACAAAATAATAATAATAATAAAAAAGAAGAAATAACATGATAAAAAAAAAGAAATAACACTAATAATAACAATAATAATAATAATAGTAATGAGAATAATAATCAAAACATAATAATCATAACAATAATAATAAAACAAGTAATGATAATAATAATAATGATAATAATAATAATAATAATAATAATAATAATAATAATAATAATAATAATAATAATAAACAATAATAACAAATATAAATAAACATAACAATACATAATATAACAATAATATAATAACCATCATAACAATAAACAACACTAATAATAACAGTAACAATGATAATAAAAGAAGCCCTCGGTCCCCCGGCCTCTGTCTCGGCCTCATCGAGTCGGCCAAAATATAGACGCTCGCTTGACTCCCAGCCCGCCCCTGGTCGTGTTGCCTTCCGCCGTAAAAAGTAATTAATGTACAAGCCGACGCCGTAAAGAATTACACCTTACGTATAACACCATCATTAGGGAGATAAGTATTCAGGGAGTGTATTCCCTCCCTGGTTGGGCTGCTCAACATCTCTCTCTCTCTCTCTCCCTCTCTCTCCCTCTCTCTCTCTGTCTCTCTCTGTTCTCTCTGTCTCTCTCTGTCTCTCTCTGTCTCTCTCTCTCTCTCTCTCTCTCTCTCTCTCTCTCTCTCTCTCCTCCCTCCTCTGTGTGTGTGTTGTGTGTGTGTGTGTGTGTGTGTGTGTGTGTGTGTGTGTGTGTGTGTGTGTGTGTGTGTGTGTGTGTGTGTGTGTGTGTGTGTACATGTGTGTTTGTGCACATGCGTATACATGTGTGCGTGTGCGTGCGTGTGCGTGTGCGACCAGGCCTCCCGCTCACCCCGAGGCCTAGTCGCCGGTGTCCTGTCTGGTCACGACGCATTCCAAAGGAAGGAGATAGCAAAAAAGCGAACAAAATCGAGAGAAGAAGAAGAAAAAAAGGAAAGATGCCTTTTGGTAAAAGGTCACATCCATTTAATTAATCATATTGTCATTATTACCGTACATCATTCTCATTCATCGCCACGATCGTCATTATCACAACTATTTACATATTCCTCCATCACCTTAATTTTCTGGCGATGAGTAACTATCTCAAATGATAAAACGAAGTAATGAATATGAAAATAAGACATATAGCCGTACAACAATTTAATAAAGTATAAAAAATTGCCGACCAAATACGACAAAAAAAAAAAAAAAAAAAAAGTATTCGGCACAAATGAACAGATATATGAAAATAATGTATAATAATAAGTGATACGGATAAAACATATAACAAATGACGATAAAACAATATACAAAAAAAAAGGATCGACAAAGAATGAACAAAAACTGAAACTGAAAAAAACAGAAAATAAAAATGCTAGACAAAGAAAATAAAAATAATAGACGGAAGTCGGACAAAAAATAGATATCAAAACAAAAACTAACAGAAAATTACAGAAAATGGAATAACAAGAACTGACAAAAAATAGAACAAAATAATATACACAAGAGAATATAATAATAATGGATGATAATGATGATGAAAAAGATGATAATGATAATGTAAAAGATCATGAAAAGGATGATAATGATGATGGTGATGATGAAAAAGATGGTGATGATAGAGATAATGATATTAATAACGACAATGATAATGATCCTGATAATGATAATGACGATGAATCATAACTTCAGAAAACCTCCCCACCGAGAGAGACGCAGCATCCCCCCCCCCACCACCACAAGACCTCCGGCCGCGACAGACTCTTCCGAGATTCCCTTACTTCGAGTCTCAGCTCTCGGGTCGCCGCGGGAATCGACGCTCACGCCCGCGGAGAGAGGGCGCCCGTGACGGCCACCAAAGGGAGTGATGGTGAGCGGCGCGAACGATGCTTTCCTTTGTATCAGTGTCTGTGGGCTGTTTACTCATTGCTTTATTTGTGATTTGAATGAGGGAGAGGGAGGGAGGGAGGGAGGGAGGGAGGGAGGGAGGGAGGGAGGAGGGAGGGAGGGAGGGAGGGAGGGAGGGAGGGAGGGAGGGAGGAGGGAGAGAGAGGGAGAGAGAGGGAGGGAGGGTGGGAGGGAGGGAGAGGAAGAGGAAGAGGGCGAGGGAGAGGGAGGGAGGGAGGGAGAGAGAGAGAAGGAAGGAAGAAGGAAAAGAAGAAAATATACACAAAACACACGAAGAGTGAATAGAAAGACGAGAGCAAAGAAAACACAAGGAAGATGAACGCCCGCGAGTCAGGGGCGGCCGCTGGGGGGGATGGTGGGCGGGGCGGGGGGGGGGGGGGTATACGACATACGATGCGAGTTTTATCAAAAGCCTTGATTTTCTCCTTTTACGTTTCACCTCTCTATCTCTCTCTTCCTCTCTCTCGTCTCTATCCTCTCTCCCTTATCTCTCCTTTCTCTCTCTCCCGTATCTCTCCTTTCCCTCTCTCTGTATCTCTTTCCCTCTCTGTATCTCCCCCCCCTCTCTCTCTCTCTCTTTATTTCTCTCTCCCTCTCTGTCTCTCTCTCTCTCTCTCTCTCTCTCTCTCTCTCTCTCTCTCTCTCTCTCTCTCTCTCTCTTTGTGTCTGTGTGTGTGACTTTCCACCTTTTCCTTTTCCCCCTCTTCGCCTCCCTCTCCCTCTCTTTCTCCAACTCACTCTCCTATGATTCGAGTAGTACCAAAAGTCCAAATAATTTCACTCTCGTGCGAAATGTGCGTCTTGGCACGTAAGGTCGAATTTCGCTTGACCTTTACCCAAGGCCTCGTTTGTGTGAGGGTGGAGCGGGAGGGGGGGGTGAATGGGTAGATGTGTGTGTTCGTTTGTTCAATGTGCGTTTGCATTTTTTTATTTGTTTTGTGTGTGTGTGTGTGTGTGTGTGTGTGTGTGTGTGTGTGTGTGTGTGTGTGTGTGTGTGTGTGTGTGTGTGTGTCCGTGCGTGTAGCATCTTCTGTCAGCTGGCGTCTGAATTGCGATCTTTAGTGGGGCTCATCACCGGGTGAGGAGGAGGCCTCCCGTGCTCGGCGCAGATCGTCGGCCGATCGCTGACGAGGAGGTCGCTCCCACTGGCGCTGGCGGAGGGGGCGGCATTTCGGTCGTGCTTGGCTGGTTGAGTTACTACACACGCGCGCGCACACACACACACACACACACACACACACAACACAACACACACACACACACAAACACACGCACACACACACACATACCATACGAACACGCGCGCGCACACACACACACACCACCACACAGCACACACTAACAACCCACACACAAACATCGACAACACAGCACACACATCAACACTACGCACACGCACACGCACAGCACATCCACACGAACGTTCATACACAGCATACGCACACGCACATAACATGAAAAATTACCAACGACAAAAGGTAAGATCATAATACACGTCGGAACATGGATTTGAAGTTTATCCAACTGGAAAATGACATATTACACCAGACGAACAGATGAATATCATTTAGGTTGCGCGAAGTCAGAAGCCCAGCTGATGAACTTAGAAACCATAAAGAATCCTCTTTTCAGGAGGTCAAGAACATTAAAATGGAGTAGCTCTGATCCTAGATAAAGACTTTTCCAAATCCGTTCTAGCCCGGCCCAAAACGACCGCATACTTTTAGTCAAGATCAAAGCGCGTCCTGTATGTGCAAACATCTTTGTAGCATATGCTCTGATTGCGGATGCTGAAGACTAACAAATCGACAGCTTCTACAGCAGCTCTTCTGATGAATCATTCTCATGTGAAATCAGATGAAATTATGATTGCCATGGGTGACTTTACTGCTAAAGTTGGCTCAGTAAGAGATGGGAAAAGTGTTGGAACGCACGGTCTGGGAGAACGGAATGAATGCGGAGACAAACTTATAGACGATATGCTTAGATTAGTCCCGGTGATAAAGATAGAAAGCGACTTTGTTATGATCAGTTAAAGATATCAGAAGGCAGTCAAAAACTCCCGAACATATCCAGGTACAAACGCAAATTCAGATCACAATTCTGTAATAATCAATTTTGAACTCAGTTCATTACAGACCAAACAAGATGTGAGAGAAAAAAATTAAACAAGATTTTTTTTTTAATCTACAAGAAGTTCTAACGACGACACTGACCATAGTTTCAGTGCTTTCATGAAGAATATCCAAGCAGCAGCTACTGTGGCAATCCCGACAATAGAAAAGAAGGCCTCATCAAGCTGGTTCCACCCAGAGCTCAAAGACCTGTTACGAAAACGGTAAGTTTCAAAACAGAACACCATTCAATATGAACTAGTAAACAACCTTTAGAAAAAGTAATGTAAGAAAGCCCCCCCCCCCAAAAAAAAAAAAAAAAAAAGTGGCGGCAGGAGAACTGTGATGAAGACAAGAATCCCAAAGAGATGTTCTAAAGGATACGAGAGATCACTGGTCAGCGATCATTTTCCTCCTCAAAACGCATCAAAGCAGCAGACGGCCGCATTCTCCACGGGACCGAGGATGTCAGTGTTCGTTGAGTATGTTCAAGAACTTTTTGACGATGAGAAAGAGCCGAAAGATCTAGTCCTGGAAGCTGTCACATCTAGAACTTATTCAATGAAATCTATTTATTGTCCTACAGAAGGTCCCACGAACACTTGAGTGCTCACAATACCGCACAATTAATCTAATGTCGCATATTCTTGAAGCTTTGCTGGATCAGAAGAAATTCCTACCCGAAATACCAGAGACCCAGTTTAGGTTTATGAAGGATACAGGTACGAGGAATGTTATCTTCGTCATGAAAATACTTGCCGAGAAAGCCATCCAACACCAGCAAAACCTCTACCTGGTTTTCATTCACTATCAAAAAGATTTTAATAAGGTCCTGCACTGAGACTTGTTCAAAAGCCTCGTAAATATCGGAATAGATGACAAAGATATGAGACTAATTCAGTCAGTCTACCAAGATCAACTTGCCACAGTCCGCCTATCCGATGGAACAACTAACTGATTCCCCATCAACCGAGGTGTCCGCCAGAGTTGTTTGATGTCACCTGACCTCTTCAATTCATACTTTTGAAGTTATCGTGCGGGAGATTGAAGATCGTCAGGAGGGAATTGTTAGCAATTGTTGCAAGATCAACAACATTAGTTGTGCAGATGTTGCAGTTCTCATGGCCACATCTGCAAATGATCTCTAAAACTTTTTTGATGCTATTGTGGAAGCCAGCTTGGCATCCATGTCAATAGCAAGAAAACAAAATGCAAGGTGGTTTCAAAGTTGGAGGTCTCATCAACTTATCCATTGACACAAAGAGAGGTAGAACTCCAACAGATATCCTCCTTCATTTTTTTAGGAGCGCTTGTCACCTCAGGTGCTCGTTGCAAGAGGGAAATCAGACGCAGAATCGGACTAACAAAAGACGCATTCTCCAAACTCAGGAAGATCCTAACAGAATGCAAGCTCTCAAAGCAACTCAAAATCAGACTCGTGAAAACCTTTGCATGGACGACTCTCCTATAAGGCTGCAGGTTCTGGGCAATGACGGCTGAAACTCTGCGAAATATAGAGGCCGCAGAAATGTGGTTCCACCGCAGGATGTTGCGCACCTCACTCCGACTGTGTCCAACGAGGATATCCTCAAGAGTCGAACAGGGACACGAGTTTCTAGATTTGGTCCGAGTACAAGACCTCGGACATGCAATCAAGTAAAGGAACATTAAAAAAAAAAAAAAGCCCAAGCTGTAAAATTGAAGGCAAGCAAGTTCGAGGTAGGCCGAGAATAATATTCAAACACTTTAATGCATCGGGGACAAAGCTCGACAACGTGAAACTTGGCGCCAAGTAGTTAATCAAACCCCGCATCAGTCATAGCACAGAAAGGTGTGTGTGTGTGTGTGTGTGTGTGTGTGTGTGTGTGTGTGTGTGTGTGTGTGTGTGTGTGTGTGTGTGTGTGTGTGTGTGTGTGTGTGTGTGTGTGTGTGTGTGTTATTTAATATGTAATATTATATATATAATAATATATATATATTAATATTAAATATATATATATATATATATATATATATATATATATATATATATATTTTACATATATATATATATATATATATATATATTATATATATATATATATATATGCATACGTATACACACACATGTATATGTATATGTTTATATATATCTATATATAATATATATGATAAACATATATATTTATATGTTTATCATATATATATATATATATATATATATAATATAAAATATATATGTATACTTATATATATATATTACATATATAATATTACATATATTTATATTATATATATATACACACATCTATACAGATATATATATATATATATATATATATATATATATATATATGTATATATATGCATATATACATATACAAATATGTATATACATATATGTATATATATGTATATATATATATACATATATGTATATACATGTATATAAACATATACATATATATATATACATATATATATGTATATATGAATATAAGTATATAAATATAAATATATATATATGTATATATACATACATACATACATACATACATGCATACATGCATACATGCATACATGCATACATGCATACATGCATACATGCATACATGCATACATGCATACATGCATACATGCATACATGCATACATGCATACATACATACATTATATATATATATATATATATATATATATATATATATATATATATATATATAATATATACACACACACATATATTCGTATATATATGTGTGTATATATATATAATCATATACATATATATTAATAATATATATGTAATATATACTAATATACATATATATAAATATATAATTATATAATATAATATATATATATATTATAGTAATATATATATATATATATATATATATATATATATATATATATATATATATATATATATTATTGTTGTGTGTGTGTGTGTGTGTTGTGTGTGTGTGTGTGTGTTTTGTGTTTTGTGTATGTTGTATGTGTTGTATGTGTGTGTGTGTGTGTGTGTGTGTGTGTGTTGTTGTGTGTGTGTGTGTGTGTGTGTGTGTGTGTGTGTGTAGTGTTGTGGTGTATGTGTGTATGTGGTGTGTATGGGGTGTATTGTGTGGGGGTGTGTGTGTGTATGTGTGTGTGTGTGTGTATGTGTGTTGTGTGTGTGTGTGTGTGTGTGTGTGTGTGTGTGTGTGTGTGTGTGTGTGTGTGTGTGTGTGTGTGTGTATACGAATATATATATATATATGCATATATATATATATACATACACGCACACAGTAATACACACACACACACACACACACACACACACACACACACACACAACACACACACACACACACACACACACACAACACACACACACACACAAACACACACACACACACACACACACAACACACATCTGTCTATCTATCTATGTATCTATCTATATATACAGAACTTATTTATTTTTTATTTATTTTTCTATGTATCCATCTTATAGCAATTTCTTTATTATCTATTATTTATCTATTCATTGTATAAACGTGCAAGTATGTATGGATTCATTTACGTGTGTATATATATTACTCATGTTTACTACGCATGGATGTGTACATAAAAAAAAATAAAAAAATAAAAAATCTAGCCGTGTCTCCCCTATAATATTTCATTTTCTATCATTTCCACATGCCCAAACCATAGAAAACGTTAAGGGCCTAACTAAAGGAAAACCTTAACAACGCTTAAATCACACACTTGTTGCATTTTCAGTGCTCTTTACTATCTTAGGCATTTTCCGTATAGATTCCTTATCCTATTCTCATTTCATCTAATTCAGGAGCTACCAGTTGATACATGAAATGCTTAAAAATGAACGAAACAAAAATTAAAAAAACACAAACACAAGTCAACAACAAGCCAAACATCACACGTAATTGAATTGACAAAATCACCGACTTATTTCTAAATCCACTTACCTCGTCTAAAAACCCTCGGTAGCGGTGTCATTGGCGTCTGTAGAAATCTGCCATTAAAATCAACAACAGCCCGAAAATTCCCCTAAATTCACAGGCCTCGAGATGTCCCTTTGTCGTCTCGGGGAAAACTTCTTCAAGAAAAACGATATTTTCCAAAGCTTCTCAAAACGATGTCTTCCGCGGATCCATTTGAAAACTGCGTCTAAGGCATTCCCACGCGACTTGGCACTTTCCCTAGCCACATTATGGACGCATATCGATCAAATTAGGCCGAAAATGTGTAAATAACAGAGCGAAGTCACTCCCCAAGATGCTGTTTCTTAAGATGCAAGTTAGCAACCTCTAAGGAAGGATGTACGATAACCACCAAATTCCTGCCTTCCTTTTTTTGTCCTCGTTATCCACCTGTTGGCGAATCCCTTCGTGTTTATCTACTGCGAGATTGTTTATTATATTTCCTTCTCTATACGGCGACGAAGAGGAGATCTACATGGTTCTTGAGGAATTAGATAGAAAAATGGAAAGAAAAGGTGTGTGTGACCCCCCAGCCCCCCCCCCCCTAGGTGAACTCTGACCGCCCCGCCTCAGGGCATGCGGGCCTAGGGCATCGCACAATTTCAATGCGCTGCGTCGGTTTCCTTTCGGTTGGAGTCGAGTGACCCAGAGATTCCCTGTTCTTGTCATTTTTTTTTTGTGACATGGCTTCTTGGCCTATGGAAATTGTTCATATTGTGGCTCTCGTATACACTTAGTGATTGCGCAATTCCATGATATAATAGGAAATGCGACTGAGAAAAATAATCTGAACGAAGACCAGTGAGAAGCAGGGTTGCGCTGATCGCCCCGAGGTGACTACCTGCCCCCTCCCCCCCCTCTCTTCCCTCCTCCGTTTCCCTCCTCTTCCGTCCCCTCCCCTCCCCCTCCCCCTCCCTCTCCCCGCACTTAACCTGCAAATAAGTATGCTTTGTGCATTTATAATTGCGAATTTCTACGACGCCGTGAATCAAATATCAGTCACTAGTAATTCACTGCTGAAACGGAAAGGTCGAAAAATCACACATTAACTCTCGAAGAAAGAAAAAAAGATGGTGATTTAGCCGTCGCGATCTCAAAACTTTCGTAAACATTTTAAAAACTTGTTACCACATTTTTTATCTTTTTCTTTTTTATTGCAATCTTCCTCTCTCCATCCAATTTTCTGACGATGGGAGCTCCGTTGCACGCTAACTTTTTTTCCCTTCTTATTCTTAGTTTGAATGTGTGAGTGCATATGTGCGCGTGTATGTGTGTGCGTGTTCGCGCGTGTGTGCGTTTACCTGTGTGTGTGTGTGTGTGTGTGTGTGTGTGTGTGTGTGTGTGTGTGTGTGTGTGTGTGTGTGTGTGTGTGTGTGTGTGTGTGTGTGTTGTGTGTGTGTGTGTGTGTGTGTGTGTGTGTGTGTGTGTGTGTGTGTGTGTGTGTGTGTGTGTGTGTGTGTGTGTGTGTGATAGATAATTGCACATTATTTATTCTTACGCCTTTTTTTAAAACTAATTCGACAAAAAAACGGGGGATAATCGACCTAAACAGCCAATACGATCGTTGAAATTAAGTGTTGCCGCCGAACCGAAACTTATGGTGATTATTACTTGTATTTTTCATGGTTAATGGTAGTTGCTGATGATGGTAGTCATGGCACCATGGGAGGACAGGCAATGAAACGTTGTCATTCGGTAGAAGGAAGAGGACGAGGAAGAAGGAAAGAGAAGGAGGAACAAGAGGAGGCAGAAGCAAAGAGAAGATAGATAAAATAGCAGAGACGTAAAAGGAAATTCAGAAGCCGAAAAACAACACAAAACGAGGGAGGGGAATAACTTGGGGGAATGTGAGTAAAAACGGGATGGAGAGAGAGAGAGAGAGAGAGAGAGAGAGAGAAGAGAGAGAGAGAGAGAGAGAGAGAGAGAGAGAGAGAGAGAGAGAGAGAGAGAGAGAGAGGGGGGGGGGGGAATGAGAGACGAGAAGAAAAGAGGAGAATAGGAGAGAAAGAGAGGAGGGTGGAGATATGTATAAACAGACAGACAGATAGATAAATAGACAGAAAGAGAGAGAGGGGGGTACAAGGTTAAGCAGGCGCAGGGTAACCGTGTTTATCCGCATGTCTCTCTCAGTTAGGCCATGTTTGTCTTTGCGTCCCTTATCTAAATTGATCAAAACAAGTCTTGCGTTGTATGAATTTACGACCGATGTGTTCCTCTCTTTTTTATGGATATATGTATAATTTAAATATATTCTAAATTCGACCGGCATTGGCTAGCACAAAGACCTTCGCTGATGGTACGCAAATGCTCGAGGGAGTGTTGGGCTAAACCTTTTATCGACTAAGATAATTGCATATCCGTCAGGGGGAGGGAAACACGGCAGAGAGCGACGAACAGAGGGAGAGAGGGAGAGGGAGGAAAAGTGTAGAAGTGTGTGTGTGCGTGTGTGTGTGTGTGTGTGTGTGTGTGTGTGTGTGTGTGTGTGTGTGTGTGTGTGTGTGTGTGTGTGTGTGTGCATACATACATACATACATATAATATACACATATATATTTATATACATACATACATACATGCATACATATATATACACATATATTTATATACATACATACATACATATATACATATAGACAGATAGATAGATAGATAGGTAGGTAGATAGATAGATAGATAGATAGATAGAGAGAGAGAGAGAGAGAGAGAGAGTGAGAGAGAGAGGGGGGGGGGTGTTAGAAATGCCGGGTGTCGGATACGGCAGCCGGGACGCAGCCAAGGAGCGGCCACTTGGCTTAATGGCAAGGTTAGCGCATATCCACAATGACCCTCGCGCAGAAAAGGTGATGTTCTCTGATTGGGTATACCGAGAGCCGATAAAAAATAAAATAAAATAGAATAAAAATAAAAAATAGCCCACGCAAATTGCCCTACAGTTGGCCTGGCAGAAGCACGAGTGTTCAGCTGCCCATGTTCAAGATGAGAGGTTGGTGCCGAGGCATTTGTACACAAAACACCGACCTTTCGTGCTGACAAATGGTATGCTGACCCCTACTCGCCTGCGTGTCATTCTACTTGTCGGTCTCGCCTTATGTCTTTATCGTTTAGCTTTTGACCTTGAGGGACGAAAGCAGAACCGTTCCGAGAGCCATAGGAATTCGCTGGCGGCTGGATGAACTTCTTGAGAAAAGATGCGGGAATAATGAGGATAAAATTCATTTATATATTTTTTATATATATATTTTTATTGTTTTTATTTTTAATATATATATTTATTTATTATTGTTATTATCTTTTTTTTTTGGGGGGGGCGGCTGAGTTTCATTAAAGTTTGTACTATTTATGTAGATGAGAGAATTAATTGGATAGCAGATCGAATAACAGAAACAAAAGCCCCTGCGAATGTAATGTTTCTCTGTGTTTCTCTTCTTTCGACCAGTGACTGAGTAAGGGAGGTTGACTTCCGATTTGGGTCGCATGGTTCGTGTACCTTTTCAGACAAGGCTCAACGGTGAGCAGTGGGACGCGTCTTTCTCTTTTTTCCATTGATTGTTCAGTCCCGATGGGAAATAACTACATGATGTACTCATTTTTTGTGACAGTTTGTGCTCTGTCATTGAAAATTCCGAAATTCCAATAAATTGATGGTTTGGCTACACCCTATGTTCCTGCCTTCATCAGTGTATTGTTAGTGTATAGCCTTGCACTGTACTTTGTATATAATTCACGCGTTTTATTCCGATATATATACATTTTTTGTTATACGAAATACATACCTTTCCATATTGACCAGTTGGTATTAGAGATTATAATGTTTTTATTAAGGACCCTTCCATTCATAGAGTAAAAAAAGGTACAAGAAAATCAACACAAGGTAAGGGTAATAACATCACTGAAACATGATCAAGCCACGCTAATCCCATGACAAAGACATTGAATGTCAGATGAAGCAAATGTGTTATACTTGTACAATAACAGAAACAGCAACAATAACAAAGAATAGAGAAAGAAAGAAAGAAAAAAGAAATTAATGAATAACACCTGCTACGCTCGACACACCTGTAATACAGAACTCGAAAGAAAAAGATCAGTTTTCGTACAGGTGTTCACAAATTACTTTTTTTTTCATTTACCAAATTATTATTATTTTTTTTCAAGAAGTCTATTTATATTTCAGTTACCCCCCTACCTCCCTTTCCCGGAAATTAACTTGTAGAAGTGAACAATACGAAACGAAAAAGAGAGGTAACAGCTTCCACTACTACTGCGTGTTGAAAAGATTTTTTTTTTGAGTTGGAGAAGGATGGGGAGCCGGAGGGGGGAGGGGGCAGGAATAGGGGCGAATGGGAAGAAGACGAGAGAAAGGGAGGAGAAAAGGAGAAGTAGATAGATCAATAAATAGATGCATGGACGCGAAGACAGATAGAGAGGCAGAGATAAATAGCTACATGGAGAAAGAGAGAGAGAGAGAGAGAGAGAGAGAGAGAGAGAGAGGAGAGAGAGAGAGAGAGAGAGGAGAGAGAGAGAGAGAGAGAGAGAGAGAGAGAGAGAGAGAGAGAGAGAGAGAGAGAGAGAGGAGAGAGAGAGTGAGAGAGAGAGAGAGAGAGAGAGAGAGAGAGAGAGAGAGAAATAAAAGGAGGAAACCACGTCTACAGACCGAGATTAATAGCACACACACAAAAACAAAGAAAAAAGAAAAGACAAAAAAATAAAAATAAGAATATCGCAATAATAAGGGTGGGACGAGAGAAAAAAAGAAAAAAAGTAGATTGATGATAGGACAGACATTCAAAGGGTGAGAGAGAGTGTGGGCATGTGAAGTAGCTTTTGTTATGCAGTCGCGTTTGTGTGTGTGTATGTGTGTGTGATTGTGTGTGGTGTGTATGTGTGTGTGTGTATTGCTGATCATATATATGTATGCGTGTGTGTGTCTGTGTGTGTGTATGTGTGTGTATGTGTGTGTGTGTGTGTTTGTGTGTGTGTGTGTGTGTGTGTGTGCACGTTATTTCCTGTGTGTATGCGTGAGGTTGTGTGCGTGTGTTCTTGAGCGTGTGTGTGCTGGAGATGATATCGAGGCGCAGAAATTTCGAAGAAACAATGTAACATCAAGGAAAAACCACTGAAGAGCTTGAAATGGTTCTTGAGAAGAGGAGGAGGAGATGAAGAAGAAAATATAAAAAGCAATACGTGGAAAAGGAGGACAAGCAAAGGAGAAAACAAGACAAAGATGTAGAAAAAAAAATCGATGAAAAAAAATAGGAAAAAAACATTATAAGAATATGTAATTTAGATGAGAAAATACACATACACAACCGAAGAAAGAGAGACTAGTACTGACGAACAAGGAGAAGAGAAAGAGAAAGAGAGGAAGATGAAAATAGGAGTAGGAGAGGCAGGAGTGGATGTGTAATTCATAAGCCAATCATTACCAACATGCAGCACCTGGATCCTCCCCTCCCCCCCTCCCCCTCGCCCTTCTCTCCCTCTCTCGATTTCTTTTTGACTGTCTGTCTATGTATCTGTTTGTCCGTTTCTGTAATTTGTTTGCATAAGTGTCTTTTTAAAATTATTTCTCTCTATCTCTTGCTCTATCCTGCTCGTCCCGTTTCTTTTTATCTGTATCTGCCTCTGTCTCTATTTCTGTCTGTCAGTCCGTCTCTCGTCTACCTCTCGCCCTGTTTTTCCTTCACTCGCTTTTACCCATCTCTCTCTCCTTTCTCTCTTCCTTGGATCCAGTTCTCCCCCTTTACTTGTTACATTTCTCATTTCTCTTGTTTGCAAAGTTAAGACAGGTGCGGGTGAGGTGCCTTATACCCCTGCTATCAAAACACATTTCGCAGTAATCGTTTTCTTATTAAAGCGTATATCGAAATAATTGTCTTCAGATTAAGCCTGTTGTTCTCAGCATATTTGCATATTGCTACGACCACTTTCCCCTGGGCCAGTTGAACTAACGGCAACAAATGAGTGAGGAATATATACATTTGAAAGTAACGTTTACGGTGTATTGCCTATAATCAGACTATTTCTTTCCTTGTTGATGGATGCCTATCGTAAAAAGGAGAGGAAATTTAGCGTTCGTAAAAATGACTTATTTCTATATTCTCATTACAAGCTTTGATATATGTGATTATTTAAATTATAGCACTGAACACTGTTTGTTACAGCTTTTTATCATTATCGCAATTATAGTAATTTTTTCCTCTTCGAAATGGAAGGTCAATGCAGCCAAATCGCCGGAAGTTATTAAGAGCAAAACGATAAAAATGATGACATTAAGTTACATGACAACACGTCCGTTTTTATTTCTCTCCGTGAACCGAGGATCCAAAATTTGCCCACCGTATCCCCCTTCCTTATATAGGGCAAGGTTATACAGAGCTCCTAGGCCTTTTTTCAATAGTCTTTCTAACTGTAGATGGCAAGATTCGGGGGCAGATAGTGTCAACAGGGTTAGACTAACGGTGGGGGTTGAATAGAGATTGTATGGGTGATAGGAGTTCTGACTTGTTGTGCATTTATGGAGAGGGAGAAGAGGTAGATGGAGGGGAGGTGGGGGAAGGGGGGGGGGGTAGAGAAAAAAGGGAGGGATGGTGAGAGGAAGGAGGGAGGGAGGGAGGGAGGGAGGGAGGGAGAGAGGGAGAGAGGGATAGAGGGAGGGAGGGAGGGAGGGAGGGAGAGAGGGAGGGAGGGAGAGAGGGATAGAGGGAGGGAGGGAGAGAGAGAGAGAGAGAGAGAGAAGAAAGAAAAGTAATAATCACTTGATCTAGAGATAATACAGTGGTTAAATAAACCCGTAGAGAGTTACTGATACAGGGCCAGCCATAAATAGTCATTCTTTTTGAAAGATCACATTAAGAACCAAAGCAAATGAATATGCAAATAAGAAAATAGATAGATAGAGAAATTAACTGATTCAAAAGTTTGAGATACATATTCGAATATATATAGGAGTAGAATATTCACATAGTTAAATAACTGCAAGAGAAAAATAAGAAGTAGTAGTAATAGTAGTAGTAGTAGTAGTAATAGTAGTAGTAGTAGTAGTAGTAGTAGTAGTAGTAGTAGTAGTAGTAGTAGTAGAAGAAGAAGAAGAAGAAGAGGAAGAAAACATTACACGCAGGAATAACGAACCCATATTAAAATACAACTGTAGAAAATAAAAGAGTCCCCCCAAACTTAACAGTCTTTTTCCCCAACAGAAAACGGAGGAAATTCGCGCGGCCATTTCTTCCTGTAATATTGATGCGGGATTTAGATATTCCTGAGAATTTATCAGCGTTTAAGCGACGGTTACAGGTAGCGGAACCCGAGTACAGGAGCTTGTTTTATGGAAATGATGGTGAAATATTGGTGAGGTGGAGTGTAGACCCGTGTCGGGGCGGTGAGCGGGCTCTCTTCAAAATCGTTCCCGCGTATTTTTTTTATTTTAAAGGCCAACGTCGTTTCCTTTGCGTTCGTGAAACCGTTCTTATATTTTCTTTAAAAAGAGAGAGAGAGAGAAAAAAAAACTTTTATTCTATTATGAGTCATTCCTTCACTTGGCTCCTTCCAATTAAGATTCATTTTTGTATATTTGTTTTATCATACTTTCATACTTTCTGTACAATTTGTTATTTCGTTCAAATATCCTCACTTGTATTATTTTGTTGCAATTATTACATCAATAATTATCATCATTATTATTATCAACTATGTAAACATCATGATTATTGTCATTATTGTTATTATTACTATAATTTTTTATTATTATCATCACTATCATTATCATAGTACTACCACTACTACATTGATGATGCTGTTCTTATTATCCTTATTATATTCGTTATCTTTATTATCATTATCACTGTTATTATTATTATTTTATTATTATTATTATAATTATTATTATTATTATTATTATTATTACTATTATTATCATAATTATTTTCATTATTGTAATTATTTCTATTATCATTATAATTTTTCTTTTTATAATTCATTTATTATTTTTATTGTTATCTCCATTATTATCACTATTACTATTAATGTTATTATTTCTAATACTTCTATTATTACTTTTAGTATTATCGTTATATTTATTATAATTTTCCTTATTGTTATTATCATCATTGTCATTACTACTATCATCATTATCATTATTAGTATCATCATTGTTATTATTATTATGATCACTATCAGTATTGCCATCATTACCATTACTATTATTATTATTATCATTATTATTTTGGTCATCATCATCATCACCATCATCATTATCATTACCATTACTATTATTATTATTATCATTATTATTTTGGTCATCATCATCATCACCATCATCATTATCATTACCATTACTATTATTTTCATAATTTTCATTAGCAACATTATTATCATTATTACTGTTATTTTCATTTTCAATAATATTAATAGTAGTATCACAGTCATTATGATTATTGTTATTATCATTATTATTACCATTATTATTATTATTGTTATTACTATTATTATTATTATCATTATTATTATTATTATTACTATTATTATTAATCTTATTACTGTTATTATTATTACTGTTATCGTTGTTATTATTATCATCATCATCGTCATTATCATTCTTAAAACCCTTATTCTAATTCATGCAATCATTGCATGTAATCAATTCCTGCTTTACTGAAAAAGACATTTAATATATATGTATCTTTTCTTTTTTATTGATGTGAATAAGGGAGGGAGAAGAACCAGTATAGAACCCAGTATACACTGTTGATAGAGACTTTATAAACCAGACTGTGTGTGTGTACTCGATTGTGTGGTGTGTGTATATGTAAGCATGCGTGTGTGTGTGTGTGTGTGTGTG
>NC_051386.1:42601848-42611848 GCF_015228065.2 Penaeus monodon | reverse complement strand
CTTTATACTAAGATAAATACCCCGACGCAAAGAGCGAATCATTTAATTCCTTCTCCGTAATACATTAATTCTCAACTAAAACAACGACATGGCTTGCCTGACCGAGCGAGACTCTCTCCCGTCTCGCTGTATATAGCATTTGAACATCTTTTTTTTCTTCTTTAATCGCCTTGTTCGTTTTTTTTTTCTTCTTCTTCTTCTTCTCCGCGATAGTTCACCGTCCCTCCTTATAAGTTCAAATCAAATAAAGAGAATTGAGTGCTTAGGTTTTGAAAAAAAGAAAATATATTTTTTTTGAGTGGATGGAGGAATGGAGTGGTGGGGGTGGGGAGGGAGGGACTTGTGTGTGGGGGGAAGAACGAGGGAGGAAGGGAGGGAAGGAGAGAGAAGGCAGAGAGAAAGGAGAAGAGAAAGAGATAGATAGATAAATAGATAGATAGATAGAGGGAGAGAGAGGGAGAAATGTGTGTGTGTGTGTGAGTGTGTGTGTGTGTGTGTGTGTGTGTGTGTGTGTGTGTGTGTGTGTGTGTGTGTGTGTGTGTGTGTGTGTGTGTGTGTGTGTAAGTGTGTGTGTGTAGGTGCGTGTGTGTGTGTGTGTGTGTGTGTTTGAGAGAGAGAGAGAGAGAGAGAGAGAGAGAGAGAGAGAGAGAGAGAGAGAGAGAGAGAGAGAGAGAGAGAGAGAGAGAGAGAGAGAGAGAGAGAGAGAGAGAGAGAGAGAGAGAGAGAAGGAGAGAGAAAATAAAAGACACAGAGAAAAAAAGAGAGAATAGAGGTTAAAAGAAATGAAGAACAACAAGGAGAAAGGAGAAGAGCAGAAAGGTTAATCCAAAACACCGATATCTGATTAACATGAACAAAAAAAAAGATAAACAGATAATACGATGAAATAGAATGTAGATATAGACGAACAGATAAATATAGACCAATAAGTGTAAGAAATAGGTAAACGAATAGACGGAGGGAAGAAAGAAGAAGAGAATATTCGTCGAACATCCAAACAAGCAAACAAACAAATAAACAAACACTTAATTTCAACAGGCAAGAGGAGTAAGAGAGTCGAGTTTCCTTGTAAGAAAAGAAGTGTTGCCTTTTCTTTTATATTTCTCTCTCTCTCAATCTTTCTCTCTCTCTCTCTCTCTCTCTCTCTCGCTCTCTCTCTTTCTCTCTCCCTCTCTCTCTCTCTCTGTTTGTCTGTCTGTCTATCTGTCTGCCTCTCTCTCTCTCTCTCTCTATCTCTCTCTCTCTCTCTCTCTCTCTCCCCTCCCCTCTCTCTCTCTCTCTCTCTCTCTACTCTCTCTTCCCTCTCTTCTCTCTCTTCCTCTCTCTCTCTTTCTTCTTCTCTTCTTCTCTCTTCTCTCTCTCTTTCTCTATTAACATTCTTTGTTGTTTTTCTTTTTTCCTGTCCCGCCCTTTCTCCCTCCCTTCTTTTTATTTCCCGGTCATTCTTATCTCTTCTCTTCCTTTCACTGTACACTTTGCTGCAATGTTTCAATTTATTAGCTTTATTCTTTTTCGACTTTTTCTTATTTTTTATTTTCTTATTTCTTCGTCTTTTCTTCACCATTATCTTCCTTTCCTGGTTGTGTTTCTTCTTCTTCTCCTTCTTCTTTTTCTTCTTCTTCTTCTCCTTCTTATTCGTATTCTTCTTTTATATTCTTCTTCTCCTTCTTATTCTTTTTTTTTGTTCTTCTTGTTCTTGTTCTTCTTTTCTTCTTCTTCTTCATCTTCTTCTTCTTCTTCTCCTACTTCTTCCTCTGCCTCAAATTCTACTCCTTCTGTTTCTCCTTTTTTTTTATTCCCCTTCCATTTCTTCTCATCTCGCTTCTTCTTTTCACTCTTTCTATATACTATTTTTCCAGCCATTTTACCGCAGCAGTGACTATGAATTGTTGTTTGGCCGCCGCATCAGGGTTGACCGTTAGAAGGGGGAGAAGAGAAGAGAGGGGAGGGGTGGGGGGGAGGGTGTTGGGAAGAGGGAGGAGGAGGAGGAGGAGGAGGAGGAGGAAGGGGAGGAGGAGGAGGAGTGGTGGTGGAGGAGGAGGAGGGAGGAGGAGGAGGAGGAGGAGGAGGAAGGGAGGAGGAGGAGGAGGAGGAGGTGGAAGGAGAGGAGGAGGAAGTTAAGAAAAAGGAAAATTGGATGAAAAAAGGGAAATGAAGATAGAAGGACATGGAGGAGAATGATGTTAATAATGATAATAAATATAATAATAATAATAATAATGATAATGATAATACTAATAGTAATAATAATAATAATAGAAATAAGATGATGAGGATAAAGATGATGATACCAACGGCAAATTATAGATGAAAATAGTAATGATAATAACAATAATAATAATAGCAACGATGATGATGATAATGATAACTATAATAATAATAATATTAATGATTATGATGATGATAACAATACTAATAATGATAATGATGACAATAACAGTAATGATGATAATATTAATAATAACGACAATAATGATGATAAAAATAATGATAATGATAATAGTAATAAAATGATACTATTACCACTACTACTACTACTAATAATAATGATAGTGATACTAATACTAATACTAATAATGGTAATGATAACAATAATAGTTATATGATAATGATAATAATAATGATGATAATAATGATGATGATGATAATAACAACAATTATGATAATAATAATCACAACAACAATAATACTAATAAAAAAAATAACAACTATAATAATAACAATAAAAAAATAATAATGATAATAATAATGATAACAATAATGATACTGATAATAATGACAAAGATGTTAATGATGACAACATGAAGAAGAGGAAGGAGGGGGCTGAGCGAGGGAGAGAGAGCAAGAGGCGGGGAGGCTGGGCAGGAGTGCGTCGGGGAAGGGGGGGGGGGCGGGCCATATGAATCAAGATACACAGCTAACCAGCGCATTACATGTGCCAGGCGTCTGCTCAGCGTGTATGTAGGTTGCAATGGGCTTAAATTATGAACTTGGAGTGAAATATTTTTCTTTCTAGCAAAATAGGCGTGTCTAACTGCGTTTGTAAGTGAACAAATGAACGCAAGATGACAGGGAGGAGGTTTAGATGAAAGAGTGAATAAAAAGAATTTAGGCAGTATATATATATAAGAACTTTCCAGAGTTCAGTGTCCTCGGTATTAGATTTTGTTTCTCCTTCTGTTGCAAATCAACGAGTTTCTCCGAGAATCAACTTTTTATTTTCATTGATTATTTTTCTATTTATTCATTTGAATTATGTATCTATCTATTTTTACTTATTTTACTTATTGTTATATAAATATCTCTTACAGTTGGCAAAGTACAAACCCAGTGTTCGAACAGCCTACTGTTCCACGAAGATTGAGTCCAAAATTTATCGCCAAGGTGCCAGTTTTCCGCGGCCAGAAATTGATAAATGTGTTATGGTCTGCGAGACACTCTATCAGCCATAAAAAGGCCGGCGGTGTTTACTCTGTATTGGGTAAACAAGCATGCATACATAAGTGCAAACACAGCGGCGCGTGTCTGGCATATGGACACGTCAAGCACATGCACGCGCACACACTCGCCAGATTTCTCTCTTTTGTATTTCCTTTCTCCTTTTCTTTTCCTTACGGTTCTTGCGCGCTCCCTCTTTCTCTCATACGTCTTTTTTTATCTTTACTCTGTCCCTCTCGTCCTTGTCTCGCTGCGTTTCTATGTTTTCTGTCTATGTCTGTCTATCTGTCTGTCTTTTTGACTGTCTGTTTGAATGCATGTGTGTCCGATTGTCTGTCTGCCTGCCTGACTATTTGTCTGTCTGTGTGTCTGTCTGTCTATCTGTCTATTTCCCTATCTATCTGTCTGTCTCTCTCTCTCTCTTTCTCTCTCTTTTTCCCTTCCTCCCTCCCCCGCCCTCTCTCTCTCTCTCTCTCTCTCTCTCTCTCTCTCTCTCTCTCTCTCTCTCTCTCTCTCTCTCTCTCTCTCTCTCTTCTCTCTCTCTCTCCCTCTCTCTCTCTCTCTCTCTCTCTCTCTCTCTCTCTCTCTCTCTCTCTCTCTCTCCACTCTTCTTCCTCTTTTTCCTCCCTTCTTTCTCCCTTCCCCTCATTTTCTATTTCACACCGACCATAATCGTAAACACCAAACCACGTTTCTCGCTACGAGTTTTACCTTTTCCAAACATTATGTATACACAAGTACCGTTTCTTTTCGATGAACCTTCATGAACAACAAAACAGTATAAAAAAAAAAAAAAAAAAAAAAATATATATATATATAAAATAAAAAACTAAAAACAAAATACAAATAAAACAATAAAGGAAATAAACCAAACTGAAATAAACCACAGTAAAACACACACACGAAAAACAACAACAACAACAACAAAAAGATTATACAAAACAAAACAGAAGAAAATCCAACCATTAAAACTTAACAAAAGTCAAACTAAAACAAAACACAAACACACCACCACACACACACACACAAAGGGTCGTGTGTATGGTGGAAATAAACCACAATAAACGTCACGATCCTTCTCTTCACTGCTCTGTCCCAGGTCTCTCCACATGCATACGTAATACAGGGAGGGACCTCGCTCTCTCGAGGGGGTGGGGGTGGGGGTTAGGGCGATGGAGGGGCGTAAAGGGTAATAACAATAATAATAAGGGGTAATAGTAATAATGATAGGAGGTAATATTAATAATGATAATGATGATGGTGATGATGATGATGATGATGATGGTGATAATAATGATAATAACAACAATAATAATAATGATAATAATAATAATAATGATGATAAAAATTATAATAATAATAACAACAACAATAATGACAATAACTATAACAAGAACAAGAACAACAATAATAATAATAATAGAAATGACAGTAGTAGTAATAATAATAGTAGTAGTAATAAAAATAATATCATGCTTACAGTAATGATAATAATAATAATAATAATAATAATAATAATAATAATAATAATAATAATAATAATAATAATAATAATAAAGATTAATAATAATTATAAAAATAAAAAAAAATAATAATAATAATAATAATAATAATAATAATAATGATAATAATAATAATATGATGGTGATGGTGATGATGATGACAATGATAACAATGATAATAGTAATAATAATAATAATAATAATAATAATAATAATATATATATAAATATAAATATAATGTAATATGATAAATAATGAAAATAATAATAATATAATAAAGTAATAACAATAGTAAAAAAATAATAATAATGATAATAATGAAAATGATAATAATAAAAATGAGAGTAACAACACAAAACAACAATCAACAACTGACTGTGATAACAATAATGATATTGATAATGAATAATAAAGGTGAGATATCAGCGATATAAGGTAATAACAATAAACGGTCATAAAATAATAACTGAAGTAATAATATACAACAAAAATATATACAATAATCAATAAGAAAATAGTTACAGTAAAACTTAATATAACATAAATAAAATATATAAAATAAAATATAGATGATTACATAATAGAAATAATAATGCAATAACAATACTCATTATTCTAACTAAGATGATGTACTAGAATAACGTTAAAAAAGGGACAGAATAGATAATAGAGGTGTATTGTATGTCCAGTTACGTATTTACATTAGATAGAAGATCAGTACATACGTTAGATAGATAGAATAATATAGAGATTATGATATACGAATAAGTCAGATGTATAGAGATGATTTAAAAGCAGAGACAGAAGATACTTAGTTATTAGATTGTTAGATAGATAGATGAGACAGAAGATAGATAGAAGATACATAGATAGAGACAGAGAGAGAGAAGAAGAGAGAGAGAGAGAAGAGAGAAGAGAGAGAAAGAAGAGAGAGAGAGAGAAGATAGAGGAGAGAGAGAGAGAGGAGGAAGAAGGAGAGAGAGAGAGAAGAGAGAGAGAGAGAGAGAAGGAGAGAGAGAGAACGGAGAGGAGGAGAGAGAGAGAGAGAGAGAGAGAGAGAGAGAGAGAGAGAGAGGAGAGAGAGAGAGAGAGAGCGAGAGAGCGAGAGAGCGAGAGAGCGAGAGCCTCCTGACAGCCCCGAATCTCCCTCCCAACCCGTCCACGGTAATTACCCGTTGCGCGGCCGACCCCCGTCCGCCGCGCCGTCCGTCCGTCCTGCTCAAAAAGTCAGAACGAAATAGCTCTCAGCCGGACTTTTCGGTTAACTAATCAGTACCCACGCCAACCTCCTCGCTCGCTCTCCGTCCCCCCTTTCGCCTTGCAACACGACCCCCCCCATCCTTCCCCCTGCAACACCTCTCCCACCCACGCCCATCACCCCCAACATCTTTCCCCCCTCCTCCCTTTGACGCCCTCCCCCGCCCGTGCCTACCCCCTTTCCCCTTACCCCCTCTCCTGCTGTGACGCCTACCCCCTCTCTTTCCCCCCTTCCCCCCTACGATACCTCCCCCACCCCTTCACCCTCCCTACCCCTATCCTCCCCACACCCCCACCCCTCCCCACCACCCCAACTCCTTCTCGATAACTTTCCAAAATGAGCGCCGAATCCCCCTTGATTGAATTCCCTCGACAGGGCAATTACTGTGCTATACGAGGCTAAACGGCACTTGGGGTCCTAAGACTTACGGCATTTACGGTTTTTAGAGTTACGGCGGCGGCGAGTATGCTCGAGGGGTATGTTTAACTGGGCATCTTGTCGGGGGGGAGGGTAAGGACCCAGGGGGTAGGGGAGGGGTATTGCCCAAGAGCTCTCCGTCACGGATGTAAACACATATATATGATGGAAAGGGTGTTGGGGGGAGGGGGGGGGAGGGGGAGGGATTGTTGGGGTGATGTAGGGGATAGGGGAGGGGATCAGAGTAGGGGGAGGGGGTGAGTGAGGGGTGTGGGGAGAAGGGAGGTGGGGAATGGGGGGGATGCGGGCTGAAGGCGTGAGAAATCTCGGTACAGGATCTAATGTACGCCATATCTTGATTTGCTTGTTGTACCATGACTCGATTTATTGCTGTTATTGCTATCATTGGTTTCATTTGATTAATATGATGATATACGTAACAGTAATGATGATAATACCAGTAATACATCAGGAATGAGAAGGATGATGACGATAAGGTAATAACAGTAACAACGATATTGAAAAAATAATAATGATAATGATGGTACTAATAATAATGGTAATGATGGTAATAATGATAATGCTAATAATGATAATTGCCACTGGTACAATGCTAGCAAAAATGAGGTAGTAATTATATCAGCACCAACGATGAAAATATTACCGCTGCTACTGTTACTACTACTACTAGAACGAATATGAATGAAACAATGATAGCAAAGCTAATGTTGATGATGATTATCAAGAATAATATCGTACCAACAATAACAACAATACTACTGTCAACTATAAAAACAACAGCAAAAGAGCAACATTAATGATAAGACTGATTATAACGTATATAGCAAAATATTGACGTTGATTATAATAATGATGGTAATAGTAATGACAAAATGTTAGCCAAGGTGGTGATATTATCAATGTTATTATTATCATTAGCAAAGTAACAAATATAATGATGATGGTGATGATAACAAGAACAGTAATGATAGAAGTGATAGTAGTAGTGATAATAATGGCAATGATAATGAAATGATGATAATGATAATAATAGTGATGATAACAAGAATCATAATGATAATATAATAATAATTATAATGATAATAATAATGATGATGATAATAATAATAATAATAATAAAATATAATAAAGTAATAATAATAGTGATAGCAGTGATAATAATGATAATGATAGCCACAACAAGACCAACAAGAATGATAATAATAATAATAATAATAATAATAATAATAATAATAATAATGATAATAATAATAATATTGATAATATTATGATGATGATGATGAAGATAACAATGATAGTAACATAGACAAAAAAAATCAACAATGATAATGATAATGTTAATGACAATAATGATGCTAACAATTATAATGATAATAATAATAATAATGGCAATGAATATGATAATGGCGATGATGATAATAATAATAATAATAATAATAATAATAATGAATAATAATAATAATAATAATAATAATAATAACAATAATAATAATGATAATAATAACAGTTATAAAAATAATGATAAAAATTATAATGATACTAATGACAACAATGATAACAATATTGATAATAACTATCGTCATTAAAAGATAATGATGGTGGTAACAGTGATGCTAATATTACTAAAACAATCCCATAGAACAAGCTGATGATTAAATAGAATGATAATAGTAAAATAAGATAATAATGATAGCAATAATGACGGCAATGATAACGAACACACAAACACACACACAAGTGATACGGCAGTACGAATTACAAACAAACAAACACAATCGAAACACAACAAAAGAAAATTATATCTTATCAAACGTCAGTCACGACCACACTTCCGGTCTGGATCCAGTTAATTCACAGACATCAAGTTTATTACACCACTTCGACTCATGAACCGAGTGATTGCTTCGAAATCCGACCGCAAAATTCGTTTATTAGAGGCTGTGGTTCTGCCGACAATGTAGAAAGGAATTAAATGTTTTTTTTTCCGTTTTTTTTTTTTTTTTTTTTTTTTTTTGGGGGGTGGGGGGTGGGGGGGTGGATAATTCGGTTGCTTAATGCTGATGTTGTGGTTTTGGTTGCCTATGTCATTATTTTTATTTATTTTTTTTTCTTTCTTATTATATTCATTATTATCATTATTATTATTATTTATATTATTTTCTTTATTTCTATTTTCATTGTATAATAATGATAATAATAATAATAATAATAATAATAATAATAATATTATTATTATTACTATTATGATTATTATTATTATTATTATTATTATTATTATTATTACTACTACTACTACTACTATCAATATTATCATAGTTTTATTGTTGTTATTATCATTTTGATGAGGACTTTTATTGTTATTTGTACGAGTATTACTATCATCATTATTATTATCATAATTAATAATAATAATAATAATAATGATAATAATAATAATAATAATAATATAATAATAATAATAATGATAATAATAATAATGATAACAATATTAATGATAACAATAATAGTAGTAATAAAAAAAGAATAATGATGATGATAATAATAATAATAATAAATAATAATAATTATTATTATTATCATCATCATTATTATTATTATTATTATTATTATTATTATTATTATTATTATTATTATTATTATTATTATTATTATTATACCATGAAAATAGAAATAAAGAAAATAATAGCAATGATAATAGCAATGATAATAATGAATATAATAATACAATAATAATGATAATAATTATCATTATCATCACTATCATCCTTATCATTTTTATTGTCACCATAATTACATTACTATCATCATTACTATTATTACTATTACTATCATTTTAAAATTAGTGTTTTGATTATCATAATCTTCATTACTATCATTATAATTATCGTTATCATTATTATTGTTATTATCATTATCCATAATGTTATCATTAATCATTACCATTAATATTACCTTTATTCTATTCTGATTAAAACGTCAACAACAACGGCAGCGAGAATAATAGTTATGGAATTATTAGCAACGAAAAGGAGAAGAGATAGGGAAGAGCAAATGAGGAAAATTAGGAAAAAGACAACAGGTGATAAGAAGAAGGGAAAAGGGGAAAAGCGGAAGAAAGAGAGAGAGAGGGAGAGTTGATATAAACAAGAAAAGGAGAGAAATGAAAACGAATAAAAAAAAAAAAAACAGATGAAAGAAAGAGACGAGAGAAGAGACAAAAAGATAAATAAAACAAAACAAAACACAGAAATTAAAAAAAAAAAAAAAAACACAAAAAACAAAAAAAACAAAGCAAAACAAAACAAAAGAAAAAGCCACAATTATTCTAAGAAGACAAGTCCACTTCACCAAGACAAGATCAAGA
>NC_051386.1:42591848-42594348 GCF_015228065.2 Penaeus monodon | reverse complement strand
AATAAACTCAACTGTTAAATGTAATTCTTATATTTAGAATTTTCTGAATGGAATACGAAAACAGAGTATGTAAATGTAAGGAATGCATTTAAAAAAAAAATAGATGCCTGGCCCATCTGGGAAGATTTTGAAACTGCATAATCGCTTTTAATTAACTTGAGTAGTAATAAGAGATAAAAAACCAAACAAGCTGGGTACAAAGATATCTCTCAATATTTACCTCACTCTCTGTCAACCTGCCTTTCAATCTTCTTTCCTATCTACTTATCCGTAAATACTTCTCTCGCGTCTCGATAACATCTCTTAGCCCACGAAAGCAATATCCGTCAACACGAAAAACACCCGCTATTCGCTATTTTTTCCAAACATATGGGAGATTTCCTTGATCCCCCCTCGCCCCCTCCTCTCTCGCATCACTCTCTCTCTCTGTGTCTATGTCTCTCTCTCTCTCTCTCTCTCTCTGCCTCTCTGTCTGTCTGGCTGGCTGTCGGTCTCTGTCTACTATCTGTTTGTCTGTTATATGTTGTTCGTCTGTTTACCTGGCTTTGTCTCTGTCTGTCTGTCTGTTTCTCTCTTTCTCCCTCTCTGCCTCTCTGTCTGTCGCTCTCTGGTATCTGTCTGTCTGTCTGTCTGGTTCTCTCTCTCTCTCTCTCATCTCTCTCTCTCTTTCTCTCTCCTCTCCCTCCTCCTACTCCCGTCCTTTTCCTCCCTCCCCTCCCCCCCACCTTTCCCCTATTTCTCCTCCCAGCGCATGTGTAGCAAAATTACTTTCTGAACTTGTTGGTAAACATGCAAGACAAACACAACTCACGTCTAGATCCTATTTTCTCCCGGGGGGAAACTTCCAAGGGCTCATTCGGGGATCCTATCTTAAAACAAAGGCAGTAACAGTCTCTCCCACTTGAGGAACGGCCGCCCAGCTACCTTTCGGGAGAGGAACAAAGATGTTTTGAGGAACGAGGTTTTGCACATAGCCTCCTCCGTGTAGGGCGCGGGGGCGTTGCAGGTTTGGGTTTATAATTATCATTGTTTTTATTATTATTATTATTATTATTATTACTATTATCATCATTATTATTATCATTATTATTTGTGTAGGGTTTATCATCATGATTTCTCTATCTCTTTCGAATGCTCAGGTGTGTAAAAATTTTATAGTTATAATAATAATAGTAATAACAGTAATGATGATAATAATGATAATGATAATAATAATGATAATAATAATAATAATAATAATAATAATAATTATTATTATCATTATTTCTATCATTTTAAATATTTTATATCATTACTGTTATTGTCAATATTATCATTATTATTATCATTTAATTATTTTTATCATTACTATCATAACATAATTATCATTCGTATCATCATTATTATTATTATTATTATTATTATTATTATCATTATAATCATTATTCATTATCATTATTATTACAGTTATTGTGATTATCATGATTATTGTTATTATCATTATAATCACCATCATAATTATTATTACTGTTATTACTGTCATTATCATCATTATTATCAATATCTTTACTTACAATATTAGCATTGTTGTTATCCTATTTCATATTTCTTATTTTTGACTGTGAGAGGGATTATAATCACTATAATTGTCATTTTCTTTTCTTAATTCAGAATGATTGTTGATTTTCATCACACACACACACACACACACACACACACATACACACAACACACACACACACACAGCAAACACACACACACACAAACACACACACATACAGAGCCACACACACACACACACAGACACACACACACACACAAATGTCTATGCAAATGAGATATCTATAATCTACTTAATTTTCGTCTTTCTACATTGTAGGTTAGACAAATAAGGAATTACTGAGGGGGTAATTATGCCTTCTAAATTTGAATTTCCCTTGTTTGCTTTGGGTAATTTTGTTACCGTGCTTTTTTCTCCCTCTTTTCTCTCCGTTTTTTATTGAACGACAAAATAAGGAAGGAAAAATATGATGGAAGGGAAGGAATTATTATACCAGAGAGAGAGAGAGAGAGAGAGAGAGAGAGGGAGAGAGAGATGAGAGAGAGAGAGAGGGGAGAGAGGAGAGAGAGAGAGAGCGAGAGAGAGAGACGAGAGAGAAGAGAGAGAGAGAGAGAGAGAGAGGAGAGAGAGAGAGAGAGAGAGAGAGAGGAGAGAGAGAGAGAGAGAGAGAGGGAGAGAGAGAAGGAGAGGGGAGGAGAGAGAGAGAGAGAGAGAGAGAGAGAGAGAGAGAGAGAGAGAGAGAAGATGGAGAGAGAGAGAGAGAGAGAGAGAGGAGAAAGAGAGAGAGAGAGAGGGTGAGATAGAGAGAGATAGAGAGAGAGAGAGAGAGAGGAGAGAGAGAGACGAGAGAGAGAGAGAGAGAGAGAGAGAGAGAGAGAGAGAGAGGGAGAGAGAGGGAGGAGAGAGAGAGAGATGGAAAAGAGAGAGAGAGAGAGAGAGAGAGAGAGAGAGATATAATAT
>NC_051386.1:42574348-42576848 GCF_015228065.2 Penaeus monodon | reverse complement strand
ACGAGAGAGAGAAATAGAACAGTAATGATAGATTATAGAGCTTGTAATTAATGGAAATAGAAGACGATAGAAATGATAATGTAATTATATGTCTGTTGATAATGTATGATAATGATAATGATAATGATAATGTTAATTATAATGATTATGATAATGATAATGATGATGATCATGTTAATTATAATAATTATGATAATGATAATGATAATAATAAATAAATAATAATAATGATGCAAAAAACAACATAAAATAAAATACAACATAAAATAATAATAATAATAATGATATAATAATAATATATAATAATAATAATATAATAATAAATAATATAATATAAATGAAAATAATTAATATAATAATAATAATAATAATAATAGAATAATAATATAATAATAAATATAAAATAATAGATAATGAATAATAATAATAATAATAATAATAATATAATAATAATAATAATGATAATAATAATAATATGTAAATAATAATAATGATAAAATGATATAATAATAATAATAATAATAATAATAATAATAATATATGAATAATTAATTATATAATAATAATAATAATAATAATAATAATAATAATGATAATGATAATAATAATAATAATAATAATGATAATAATAATAATAATAATAATAATAATAATAATAATAATAATAATGATAATGATGGCTGATAATGACAACCAAACGACAGCAACAAAATTCATACGAATACCATTTTTGCTAATAATAACAGAAATAAGAATGATAACGATAATAATAATAGAAAAAAAATCGATGATAATAATGACAATGGTGATAACTAAAGAAATAATGATAACAATAACGTTTGCAATATCACCCTACAGCTGGGAAACAACACAAGCAACAAACGCTGAAGAAGGAGGCTGGTTCCCACACACACTGTCTTGCGAGGCCCTTCAGCATCCCACAATTAATGGAGATAAGGAGGAAATGGGGGACTTGGGGGAGGGGAAAAAGGGAGAGGAAGGAGGGAGCAGGGAGGGCCGTGTTGGAGGGAGGAAGGGCCATGGGGAAGGGGGATGGAGACGGGAGGGAGAGGGAGGGCAGTGTTGGAGGGAGGGAGGGCCATGGGGAAGGGGGATGGGGACGGGAGGGAGTATTGGAGGGCAGTGTTGAAGGGAGGGAGGGCCATGGGGAAGGGGGATGGGGACGGGAGGGAGCAGGGAGGGGTAGCTGGAAGTGGGAAAGGAGGTAGTGACGATATAGGGGAAGGTGGAGAGAGAGGGGGGGATAGCGGAAAGGGGGAAGAGTGAGAAGGTAGGAGGAGAACGGAGAGAGATAGGCATGGTGAAGGGAGAAGCAGCGATAGAGGGGAGGAAAGAAAGGAAAGGTAGAAGAGGACAGCAGGTAAGAGGGAATAACAGGATATAGGAGAAGAGAGGAGAGAGGGTTAATAATAAGAGAGAAAAGAGGAGGTAAATGAGGGAGTGAAAGAATAACAAAAAGAAGACTAAATAAATAACAACAAATACCAACAAGAAGACAAGAGGGGGAAGGGGATAAAGGAAAGGAGAAGGGATAACAGAAAAGGAAGCAGGAAGAAGTAAAGGTGGGTGACGAGGAAGTAGAAAAAGAGACAGGAGACGGGGAGGAGATAAAGAGAGGGAGAAAGCGAAAGGGAACAGAGGCTGGGAAAGGAAGGAGCATTGAAGTGATGGGGGGGGGGGGGAGGGAGGACGTATTGTCTCCGGCTGAAGAGGAAGACAGACCGATGTGAGTGGGTCTTGAGTGTCCGTAACTGTCCTTGATATTCCTAATAACAAAAGGAGGGAACGAAGCAGATACAAAAAAATAGGAATAGAAAAAAAAAAAAGAGAGAAGCGCACGCAGAAAAAAAAATGGCTAAAAGAAAAAAAAAAATCCATTAAGAATTCTCACGATTTGACCTCATTTCATTTCTCTATCTGCTTAGGTCACTGCTTATGTAAAATGAAAAATTTCCTTGAGCTAAAAGACTATTCGTAATGAATTTTCTTTCTAATTACCAAGAGTGAGTGAAGCGAGACAAGGCAGTTGTTTTTGTATTTATTTTCCCTCTCTGTATGTTGCAAGACTGTTGCAAATGGAAAGAAAGGGAGAAGTAGGGAGGGTGGGGCAAGAGGAGAGAGAGAGAGAGAGAGAGAGAAAGAGAGAGAGAGAGAGAGAGAGAGAGAGAGAGAGAGAGAGAGAGAGAGAGAGAGAGAGAGAGAGAGAGAGAGAGAGAGAGAGAGAGAGAGAGAGAGAGAGAGAGAGAGAAGAGGAATAGATAGATAGATCGATAGATAGAAAGATAGATAGAAACAAAATAAAAAGTAAGGGAAAAACAAAAGAGGGGGAAAACCAATCAAAAAATAGGCAGACAAGAAAACGGGTATATGAAGATGGAAGAGAAGAAAGAAGAAGAAGAAGAAGAAAACGAAAACAAAGAAAGGAGATGAAAAAACCCAGAAAAATAAAAGTTGAAACAAGAAAAGAGAAAATGTGAGT
>NC_051386.1:42559348-42561848 GCF_015228065.2 Penaeus monodon | reverse complement strand
CACACACACACACACACACACACACACATATATGTATATATATATATATATATATAATATATATATATATATATATATATATATATATATATATATATATTAATACTTAATCAACAACACCTTTGTGACTTTTTGCCTTTGTACACTTTTGTGTTTTATGATTCACTTTCGTGGTAAAATTTTCCATTTTCACATGTATACTTTTCTACAATTCAAGTTATCGCCTTTTACCTCACATTCCTCTTAACTTTCCTCTCCTTTCTCTCCTTCCTTCTGTCCTTTTCTTTATCTCTATCTTCCTCTTTCCTTCTACTTTATTTCCCTTTCTCCCCTTTTTTCTCTCTCTTACGTCTATTCCCTTAATCCGAGGTCTGACGTCATGGAAGTTGAGTGGGAGTGGAGGAAAGGTCAAAGGAATGTGGGAATGAGAGAGAGAAGAGAGAGAGAGAGAGAGAGAGAGAGAGAGAGAGAGAGAGAGAGAGAGAGAGAGAGAGAGAGTGAGAGTGAGAGCGAGAGTGAGAGTGAGAGAGAGAGAGAGAGAGAGAGAGAGAGAGAGAGAGAGAGAGAGAGAGAGAGAGAGAGAGAGAGAGAGAGAGAGAGAGAGAGAGAGAGAGAGAGAGAGGAGGTGGGAGGGTGAAGGAGAGACAGACAGACAGACAGATAGATAGATAAAAAGATAGATAGATAGATAGAAAGGAAGAGAGAGAGGGGGAGGGACGAAAGACAGACAGATACACAGATAGACAGATAGATAGACAGACGGATATATATATATATATAATATATTATATATATATATATATATATATATATATATATATATATATATATATATATATATATATATATATATATATATGTATATATATATATATATATATATATATATATATATACATATATATATATATATATATATATATATATATATATATATATATATATAGAGAGAGAGAGAGAGAGAGAGAGAGAGAGAGAGAGAGAGAGAGAGAGAGAATCAGTGTCAGGGATGTACAATATATATCTTCAATTTCAATCCTATGTATATGCAATATCCATTTTGTATATTGTTGTTACTCTCTCTGCAGCATTGTCCATGTTGCAGAGACCGTTAAATCTCTCCTGTTGCATGCAACATTGAATTTCTCTTTTCTGCAACTTGCAATTCCACCTTTCATGCTAACGCTTGTTCTGGTGTTGCAATTTTGGCTTTGCGTTTATTCAAATACAATACATGCCACATATCTATACTACACACTCTATTTTATTATATATATATATATATATATATATATATATATATAATATATATATATATACATATACATATATATAGATACACACACCCACACCCACACACACCACACACATGACAACACACAGTAATAAAACCTCATTATTATATATATATATTATATCTTTTTATTCTTATATATTTTATTATATATTATATATATTATTATATATAATATTATATATATTATATATATATATATAATATAAAGTAGCTTTACCCAGGAATTACCACTCTTAATGAAAATCGTAGATGGCAACCAAGGCCCGCTTCATTACCTTTCTTCATTGCAAATATTCATTATCTTTTTTATATTTTTTTCTTGATTTCGTTTTTTATATATTTTTAAACATTGTTATTAGTGGACCATTTTGAAAGAAAAAGCACTTAAATAACACTTACCATAAAATATAAAAAATTGTTGGGGTTCATGAAATAGGGTGGAGCTAATGACGTCACCGCGTTTAGCCAATGAGGGTTCGCCTTGAGATTTTACTCGATGCTGTTATACAGCATCGAAATTCCACTCTTTTATTTATGATAACTAAGAGTTCCTTACCAATAACAACCATCAGAATACTCTTGGGTAAAAGTCAATTTCATTTTCGAGCTGAATAGGCCATGAAGTGAGCTACCTGTTTATGTACCATACACACACACACCACACACACACACACATACATATACACACACTATATACACTCACACACACACACTCAAATCACATAATAAACTATAAATACAACATATATATATATATATATATGTATGATATCATGTATGTATGTATATATATGTATGTATATATACATAAAATATATATATATATACTATATATATATATATAATTATATATATATATCATATAGTATTATATATATATATTTATATATATATTATATATATATATATATATTTTATAATATATAAATCAGTGCAAGTGCATACACCAAGAGGCGCATGCGAATACTTGGGTGCATCCATGCACACACGCATCGCCCGCGCGCGTGTATGAGCACTTGCACTGATTTGAATAATTTTAGGCAAATCGAACCTAGATACAATGATTTTTTTTAGGCCGCGGTGGCCAAGTGGTTAGAGCATCGGACTCAAGACTGTTGCGACGGCAATCCGAGTTCGACGGTTCGAGTCACCGGCCGGCGCGGTGTTCCCTTGGGCAAGGAATTTTCACCTCGATTGCCTACC
>NC_051386.1:42549348-42551848 GCF_015228065.2 Penaeus monodon | reverse complement strand
AATAACAACAACAACAGCAATAATGATAATAACAGTAATAATAATGATGATAATAATAATAATAATATAGTAGTAATCATAATAACAATAATGATGATAATAACTACAACAACAACAACAATGATAATGTTCATCATGATAATATTAATGATGATGATAAAACTCATGACAAGAAAACTTACAGTGATAAAAATAATAGTAGTGATGATAATAATAATAGTATAATAATAATAATAATAATAATAATAATAATAATGATAACAGTGACAATGATAGTAATAATCCTAATGATAGTGATACTGAAAATAATAATATCTATAACTCTGGAAGTAATTATGATAATGTGATGGTAAAGAGAATGATTAACAATAATGATAATCAATAATGATGGATTAATGGTAATGATAATCAGAATTATATAATAATGATAATATATATGATAAATATGACAATAATAATGATAATGACTATAAAAGAAATAGTGATAATAATAAAGTTGATGATAATTATAATAATAACAACAACAACAGTGATAATAAAGATAAGAACAGTCGTAATAATAATGATGGCAATTTTAACAGTAACAGTAAGTTATAATATTTATGATAATAATATTGATAATAATGATTACAGAATAATGGTAATAATGATCGTTATAATAACAGAAATGATAGTAATAATAATGATAATAATGACGACAATAATGATTATAATGATAATGATGATGATGATAATGATAATTATAGCAATGATAATTATGAGATAATAATAGTGATAATAATAAATAATAATAATAATAATAATAATAATAATGATAATAATAATAATGATAATAATAATGATAATGATAATGATAATGATAATGATAATGATAATGATAATGATAATGATAATGATGATGATGATGATGATGATGAGGTTGATAATAATAATAATATTATAATAGTAGTATTATTAATGATGATAGAAATAACAATAATAGCAATAATAATAATTATTATAATAATAACAGTACATTTAATAATGGTGATGATAATAATAATAATAATTAATAATAATAATAATAATAATAATAATGATAATAATAGTAATAATATAATAATAATAATAATAATAATAATAATAATAATAATAATAATAATAATAATATTAATAATAATAATAATAATAATAATAATAATAATAATAATAATAATTATAATAATAGTAATAATAATAATAATAATAATAATAATAATAATAAAAATAATAATAATAATAACACTAACGATAGTAATAATAATAATAATAACAACAACAACAACAATAATAATAGTAATAATAATAACAATAATGTCAGGAGCCCTCTCATTGTGCAACCCTTCCTGCATCCTGCAATATCTCTCGCTCCCGTGGATTTGTCGCTCAAGGTCGCGTCTTCGTTTGTGTGCGGATTTATCTCTTTGTCTTCTTTTTTCTTCTTCTTCTTGTTCTTCTTTTTCTTTACGTGTCTATGGTTCGTTTTGTGCTTTTGTTTTAGTCTGCCTGATAGTCGTTCTCTTTGTTTCTTTATATACACACTCGTTTTTACTGTCTGTTGTCTTTTACCAGTTCTTGTTGGTTATTTTATTGAATTCTTATTCACTGTTTTAAGCTTTTTTTATTTACCTTTTTTATCATAAGTTACTTAATTTGCTTGCTGACTTATCATGGAGTGAAGGTGCGACATCCTTTCAAATGTCGTATTTATGGTCACCTAAATTATTTATTTTTTTCATTTGTATTTTTTTCTCTTAATTTATCATATGACATCCTTCCTGTTATTTTAAAACTGTAATCTGATTTCATTTAATATTATTATTTTATGTAGCAGAGAGTGTATATATATGACCCAGTCTAACGAGAAATACAGTGTATAGCGGTCAGTGTGTATTACTGCCCTTCTTTTTAACCCGCGAACACCGGATGCCAAAGCTACACAAAGGCAAGTTAAGTCTTGGGAGCCTGATATTTTTATTTCACTAGGAGCTGGACGTAATCTCTGTTCTTATGAGAAAATGTGGACATTTGGTGATGCCTTGTTATTTCAATTCAGTGGTTTTGCTTTCATTTATTTTTTATTCAGTGTCCCTTCAGGACTTGGCTTTTATTCTTGGGCTTGCTTTTATTTTCTGTGCTTTTGCTTGCTCTTAGCCTTTGCCATTTTTACTTTCCTTCGAGATGCATCTTCAGTGCTTCTATGCCGCCGTGTTTGAGAAACTTTTCTTTTAATATTATTTAAAGGACTTTTGCCTGAGGATAATTTAGGACTTCTATTTTTACAGCAGTTAACGTAATGCTTTAGCTTAGCACTGTATTTTGAAATTGCTTTTATTTGTTCACGGCAGATTACAATAAGTATAGAGCCCTTTTCGTATTTCATAGCTTTTTTCTGGTTTAATATATTAGTATTTTCTTAGATGTTTGTTTAGTGTTTACTTTAAAGGAACATAAGGAGATACACACTGGAACTTGCCCCTCA
>NC_051386.1:42529348-42534348 GCF_015228065.2 Penaeus monodon | reverse complement strand
TCGAGGGGAGGATGGATCTCTGCACGTGTGTGATATGCACGACCCTTACCAAAGGTCCAAACGGAGACACACATGCACGAACACACACACACAAAGAGAAAGGAAGATAACTAGATGCGCAAAATAGCTACGCGCACGGAAGAAAGAAGAAAGAAAGAAAGGAAAAAGAAGAAGAGCGAAGGTAAGAAAGAAAGAGAAAAACGAGAGAATGAGAAAGAAAGACTGAAAGAAAGAAAGGAGAAAAAGAAAGAGTGAAGTATATAAATACATGAATAAAGAGGCGAGAGAAAAAAAGAAGATAAAGAGAAAGTCAGAAAGAAACGAAAAGAAAGAAAGACAAAAAGAGAAAACGAAAGAGGGAAGGAAAGGAATAAATCGCATGCAACGTGTGGCTTGCGAAGCGGAGCGAAGAAAGCAAGTTTATGAGACAAACTTGAACTGCGCTCAAACTTGAGATAGCAACTTGCTCTCAGGCGCCCGGAATACTAAATCGGAGAGAGTTAGGTAAACTGTTGTATGTCTGGCTGTCTGTCTCTCTTTCTTTGCCCCCGTCTTTATCGCTCCACCTTTCTCTCCCTGCTCGCTACTGCTCTCCTTCTCTCTCTCCTTCTCTCTGTCTGTTCTCTATCTCTCTCTCTCTCTCTTTCTTTCTTTCTTCTCTCTTCTCTCTCTCTCTCTCTCTCTCTCTCTCTCTCTCTCTGTCTCTCTCTCTCTCTCTTCTCTCTCTCTCTCTCTCTCTCTCTCTCTCTCTCTCTCTATATATATATATATATATATATATATATATATATATTTATCTATCTATCTCTATCTGTTTATCTATCTCTCCATCTTTTTCCCTCAAAGTTCAAGGAAGAGACGCCACAAGGAAATGGCGAAGGGTGAACTTGGACTGGATTCCGAAGATGTTTGGGTTCCTTTACCTGCTTAACTTGGCCACGGATTCTCCTGGAGTTCGAGTGCGAGCAGCGCCGTCTACGCGCCTTTGAACCCGGGATTCCATTCAAGAGACCCTGCTAGACTCAGTGCCACAGTGGCCCAGCGACAGAAAGGAATCACGTATTTGACACAAGGGGAGGTGAACGGGGAGCCCTTATAAGCTTGTGGGGTGAATAGACTTTTGCGGAATGAAAAATGCAATATGGGGTCGTCGGTCCTGGTTATATACGCATATGTATCCGTTAGATATATATCATTAGAAATAGTAGATGTATTAGAGATATACTCATAAGAACTGTAGCTCTAATGAGTATATCTCGGTTTCTACCCTTTTTTCTCTCTCTATCCCTAACTCTTTTTTTTTCTCTCTCTATCTATCTCTAATTCTGTCTCTCTAATTCTCTCTCTCTGTCTATCTCTAATTCTGTCTCTCTAATTCTCTTCTCTCTCTCTCTCTCTCTCTAACACTAACTCTCTCTTTCTCTCTCTAACACCAACTCTCTTTCTTTCTCCCTGTGTGTTTTGTTTCTCTCTCCATCCCCTCCCTCCTTCCCCTCCCCTCCCTCCCCTCCCCCCTCCCTCCTCCCGGTCTCTCTTTAGCGTTCACTTTTTTGAGGGTTCACTGGAAAGGACATTTCAAACTTTCCACTGACATGAAAGTCCTTATCTTACCCAACCCCCTAAAAAAGGGGGGAGTGAGAGAAAGAGAGAGAAAGATAAGAGACATAGAGAGTGAGATAGTTAATGAAGGACAAAAGCCAGGCGTCCTGCGGGGGCAACCAACTGTGTGTGAGACAACCAAACAACATTTTCCATCCAGCCGAGTGAAATTCCTCAGCTGGGGAAGCCTGTTTAAGACTTGTTTAAGACTTGCTAGAGACTCGTCGATGGCTTGTCTAGGACATGTCTAAGCTTTTTAAAGTGTTTTATTCAGACTTTAGCAAAACAGTATTGAGAAAGAGTTACATCCTAAAAAGAGGATGTAGTGACAAGAGAAAGGAGAAAGAGAATTATTTTTCAAAGGGTAAATGTAAGAATAAGAACAGGAGAAGTAGAGGACATATGCCAAAGAAGAGAAGAAATCGATTAGGGAGAAGGAAGAAAAGAAGGGAAAAGGAAGAAAAAAATAGGAGAACAGACAGAGGAAGAAAAGAGAAATAAGCATGGGAAGTGACGGAGTAAAAAGAAAAGCAGACGCAAAACGATAGAGGAGGAGAACAAATAAAGGCGAGAGGGAGTAGAGAAAGAGAAGAAATCGAAATGGAAGGAACTGAGAGAGTGGAGAAATAGACCGAAAAGGAGACAGAGGAAGAGAAGAAGTTAAAATCTGGAAAAGGGGAAAGGGCGAGAAAAGAAGAAGAAGGAGGCGAAAAAAAAACGATAAAAATGAAACAGCAATTAACCACAGCAAGGAATAATTGGAAAGAATTGCCCAGAAAAGTTTGCTTCCCAAGGAAATCTGATTTTAAAAGTCTTTCCCCTCCTCTCTCTCTCTCCTTTTCTCCTCTCTTCCCCTCCCCTCTTTTCCTCTCTCTCTCGGCTTTCCAACTAAACTATCTGTCTGTCTCTGTCTCTCCCGTGTCTGTGTGTGCCTTTCTTGCATGTCTTTCTGTCTGGGCTTACTGCTGTTGTCTCTTGTTCGTATGTATGAATGGGATGGGCAGAAAGTAGGCAACACTCCAACACAAACACACACAACAACACATTTCACAAAAAAACACATACATCTGTATTTTTGGTATATAGGGTTATGGGCTTTATTAATCAAGTGTACCCTTACATAAAACACCCGCCTTACCCACTCATATATCAATAATCCTACCCCATGATAGCAAGTGAAGAAAGATCAGTCACAGAAAGAAATTCCGACCTTCACAAAGTACCTAAGCACCAAAGCCACATGGGTGCGGCAAACGTTATAAAAAATCCGAACCAGGCTGCTCCCTACCAGCGTGAATTTGAAATTAAAACCCCCTAAACTTCTAAAAAACGCAAAAGTCTTTCTGAGGGGAGTAGAGAGACCCACCCAAGTTCCCGGGACTGGGGGGGTTGGCCCTTGCCGGCTTATCGCCCCTTTTTCCCCCGAAGACGACCCCTTCGGTTTCTGAGTGGGTTTTCCTCACTCCCATTCAGCCCTTCTTGAGAGTTGGGGGTCGAGGAGGGGAGAGACGCCCATACAGAAGGGTTTGAAGGAATTAAGTGTGAAAGCGAGAGACAGAAAAGGTGATAAGATCCAGAGGAAACCGGGGGTTGGAGGTCCGAAAGAGGACCATTTGGGGAAGGGTCGGCTTTCCCGGCGGAAGGAAATGGTAGAGAACCAGAGAGTTTGAAATTTTTGAGAAGGAGATTTGCCAGGAACCCGGAAGAGGGGGGAAAGGGGGGGAAAAGGGAAGATGGGGAAATTTTGGGGGGAAAAAAAAAAGGAGGAGGGGGAAGAAGGGAAAAAGGGGTTTTTTAAGGGAGGGAGAAAAGGGGAATTTTGGGAGAAGAGGAAGACGTTTGGGGAGGGCCGAATGGGAAATGAGAGGGGAGGGAGAGGCCGGGGGGAAAGGGGGGGGAAGGGGGGGGGGCAGAAAGGGCGGAGGAGGAGAAGGTAAGGGGAGGGGGGGGGGGAGAGGGAGGGTGGTGGGGGGGGGGGGGGGGGGCCCCCCCCGGAAAAAAAAGAAAAGAAAACCCAAGGGGGAAAAAATTTGGGAAAAAGGGAAAAAGGGGGGTTTGGGGGAAAATTTAAAAAAAAAAACCCCCCCCCCCCCCCCCTTTTTAAAAATAAAAGGGGAAAGGGGGGGGGGGGCCCGGGGGGGAAGGGGGGGAGGGAGGGCCCCCTTTAAAAAAAAAAAAAAAAAAAAAAGGGAAAAAAAAAGGGGAAAGGGTTTTTAAAAAGGAAAAAAAGAGAAAAAAAAAAAAAAGGGGGGAAAAAGGGGAAAAAAGGGGAAGAAACCGGGAAAAAGAAAGAAAAAAAGGGAGGGGGAAAGAAAAGGGGGAAGGGAAAAGGAAAGGGAGAAAAAAAAAGGGGGGAAAGAAAAAAGGGGGGATAGAGGAGAGAAGAGGGGGGGGGAAAAAAAAGGGGGGAAAAAAAAGGAGAGAGAAGAAAGGGAAAAGGGGGGGAAGAAGAAAAGAAAAGGGGGGAAAGGGAGGGGGGGGGGGGGGAGGGGAAGGGGAAGGAGATGGGGGGGGGGGGAAAAAGGAGGGGGAAAGAAGAAGGGAAGGGGGGGGAAAAAAAGGGGGGGGGGGTTTTTTAAAAAAAAAGGGGGGGAAAAAATTTAAGGGGGGGGGGGGGGGGGGGGGTTTTTTTAAACCCTTTATAAAAAACCCTTTATTCTTTTTTCCCTTTCCCCTCCCCCCCTTTCCCCTTTTCCCCCTTACGCCTCTCTCCCATCTCTCCCTAATCTTGCCCAACCCCCTTTCCCCTCCCTCCCCCCGCCCCCTCCCTCTCGTTAGATCTCAAACGAGTAATGTTGCCCAAGCATTAGTCCTGAATTGCCTTGTGTGATCTCTTGTACATGTCTTGTGTTTCGAGAGGGCAGGGCGCTCACGTGCGAGCCTCTCTCTTCGCTTCCCTCCCTCCCTCCCTTACTCTCTCCCTCCCTCCTTTTGTATTGTGTCCTGTCTTTGTTTTGTCCGTTGTTTTTGTTGTCTGTCTGTCTCTCTCTCTCTCCCCTCTCTCTCTCTCTCTTCTCTCTCTCTTCTCTCTTTTCTCTCTCTCTCTCTCTCTCTCATTCTCTCTCTCTCTAACTCTCTCTTTCCCTTTCTCTCTCTCTGTCATTCTCGCTCTGACTCTCCCTTTCACTCCCCTCTTTTACTCCTTTATATATAGTAAACAAGGAACATAATGAACACTCGTTACAGCTTGAGGTTCTATTGGACGGCCGAATGCTGGTGCACGTAGCGAGCGAGACGGACAGGCCAAGCCAACCTGAAGGTCACGAACCAAGAAACGATGAGATGGGGCTGTACGGGGTGAAGGGAGGGAGGGAGGGAGGGGGGTGAAAAGAAAAGGGAGGGAGGGGTGAAAAGAGGGAGGGAAGGAGGGAGAGAGTAGGGGTGAAGGGAGGGAGGGAGTT
>NC_051386.1:42516848-42524348 GCF_015228065.2 Penaeus monodon | reverse complement strand
GCTATCATTCCCACACCCAGGGCATACGACCCCCCCCCTCTCCCCCTCACATTACCCAGCTGGGACAACTGTCATTGCTAATATCGGTGTCATTAATATGATAAATTCATCTTTATTGTCATTGCTGCGCTATTATTAAGACCGCCGTGGTTATCATCCTGCTTGCCATGTGCGCAGTTTTGTGGTGCCTTGATAGAGCGTGGTGTTGTTCTCGCTGTTCTGGTGATTGTCGTATATAGCACGTAGTATATTGCACGTGTGGATAAACAATAACAATATGCACACAAAAAAATATAGATGTGTATGTGTATGATTTGAACAGGCATAAACACATAAGTGTACGTATTCATGAAACGTATGTCCACCCTCCGTTAAGTATGTAGATTCACATATCGCATATATAAACGTATCAACAGATACAAATTCTTCATCCATAGTCTAATTAAGCGACTTATTCGGACACTACCTCCGAAAAAACAAATAAACGGACACACACACACACACACACACACACACACACACACACACACACAGACACACACACGCACGCACGCACGCACGCACATACACACAGTCACGTGACAAAGGCTTCAGATAGGGGCAGCATACACAAGCTTTTACTTAATTAATTCCTGGGGCTATATAGGTGAAGGGAGGGGGGAGGGGGGGAGGCAGAGGCAATAAAGGAGAGTTAAAGGGAGTATGATGAGGTTTAAAAGGGAGGGATAGGGAAGGGGGAGGAGGAGAGGAGGAACAGGAAAGACACAAAGAAACGTTTTTTTTTTAAGAAATGACAGGAGAAGCTGCTTATATAGTTACATTATGGATCCTGTGCTTACGTTACTCCGCTTGATCATATTTCGCTCCCCTCCTCCACTCGTTAGGCTTAGTCACGCTATTTCCCCCCCCCCCCTCTTCACTTTTTTTCCCCACTTGGCACTTTATGGCTTAGCGTTTGCTCTTAGCTTTAATTATGCTCACGCTTGGCTCGACCTCTAATTTATTTTCCATTTACACTCTCTGTATCGCACACTCTCACTTTCTTTTTCGATCTATTCACGTTTAGTAGTGATCGCTTTTAGCTCCAAATATTTTTATTTGGCACCGCGGATTTTTTTTTTGACGTTTGGCACCGACCCTTGTTTAACCCTGAGTTTCGATCATTGTGTTTTACAGTTAATTACTATTTTATTTCCATAATTCGTTTTTTTCCACGCTTTTCAACCTTAATTCTACCCATTTTTTTACTCTTTGAAATGCCTACTGTTTACCCTTTGCATATTCCATCATTTCACGCCTCTCCCCCCTTGGCTTTACCCCCCCCCAATACATTTTGAGAATCCATTTGCTTTTCCCACTTAAGCCAGCATTTTCCCTCGTGAACCTGTTTTCAACAAGCCTTCAGTTAATCTCTTGGGTGGGCGTGTTTGTCATAACACGACCACGTCGATATCAGGACCAAATCTCTTCTTCAAGTGAATTTTTCCCTATCTTTTTATTCATTCATATTCCCTTGCAATCAGCGACGTTTCTTCTCGATGTCTTTTCTCTCCTTCTTATCTTTTCGTTCTCTCCTTTGCTGTTCCTTCTCTTCCTTTTCATTTTCTTGTATTTCCCTTCCTTTACCTTCCCTATTCATGCTACTCACTTCCCTTCCCTCTCCCCTTTCCTTTACTTGCGCTCCCTCCCTTCCTCTCCCCTCTTCTCCTTTTATATACGTTCCCTTCCTTTACCTCTTCTCCCTCTTCCCTATTCACTTACACCCTTCCCCTTCCATTTCCCCTTCCCCTTCCCCCTCCCCCTCCCCCTCTCCTTCCCCTTCCCCTTCCACTTCCCCTTCCCCCTCCCCTTCCCCCTCCCCTTCCCCTACCTCTTCTCTTCTCTCTTTCCCATTCTTTTACTTCTCTCTTCACCTGCCCCTCTCTTCTCTCCCTGTACTTCTACGTACCTTTCCTACCTTCCTCTTCGTTTTTTCCTTTTCTTTCCCCTTTCCTTCCTCTACTGCTCTTCCCTCTCTCTCTCTCTCCATCATTTTACTGACCTTCCATCCTCTCCCATTCCCTTCCCTTCCCTTCCTATTCATTTACTTCCCTTCCTTCCTCTGCTGTTCCTCCTCTCCCCTCCTCTCGTCTTTACTTCACTCCCCTCCCCATTCCTTTACTTCACTTTCCTTTTCTCTCCTTTCCTCCTCTCGCTTCACCTTCCCCTTCTCATCAATTTACTTCTCTCCCCTTCCTCCCCCTTCCTTCCCCTTCCCTCCCTTTCCCATCATTTTACCTTCCTCCCCTTCCCTCCCTTTCCCATCTTTTACTTCCCTCCCTTCCCTTCGCCTCCACACGCCCTCCCTTACCCATGTGCAACAAACATTCATCACAACGTTAATATCGCTTTTCTTATTTCAAACGAGCAATAATCCTCTGGCGTGTGGGTGGCCCGGGAATTCTTCGGGTGAATAAAAAGGTGAATAAAAAGATGAATAACTGCATGGCACAGAGACGACAAAGAATTAGGTTTTGTGTTTTGGCGGGGGGAGGAGGAGGATGAGGAGGAAGAGGAGGAGGAGGAGGAGGAGGAGGAGGAGGAGGAACGGAAGGAGGAGGGAGAAGAGGAGAAGGAGGAGGAGGGGGAGGGGGAGGAGGAGGAGGGGGAGGGGGAAGAGGAGGGGAGGAGGGGAGGAGGGGAGAAGGAAAAGGGGGGGGAGGGGGAGGAGAAGGGGGGGAGGGAGGAGGGGAGGAGGAGGAAGAAAGGAGAGGAGGAGGGAGGAGGAGGAGAAGGAGGAGAGGAAAAAGGAGGAGGAGGAAGGGGGGAGGAGGGGGAAAGGGAGGAGGAGGGGGAAAGGAAGGAGGAGAAGGAGGAGGAGGGGGGGGAGGAGGAGAGAGGAGGAGAGGAGGAGGAGGGGGGGAGGGGGGGAGGAGGGGGAGGGAGGAGAGGAGGAGGAGGAGGAGCAGAAGGGGGGGAGGAAGGAGGAGGAGGAAGGAGGAGAAGGGGGAGGAGAGGGGGGAGGAAGGGGGGAAGCGAGGAGGGGAGGGAAGAAGGGGGGAGGGGAGGGCAGGAGGGAGGAGGGGAAGGGGGGAGGAGGGGAGGAGAAGGAGGAGGGGAGGGGGGAAAAGGAGAGGAGGAGGAGGAGGAGGAAGGGGGAAAGAGGAGGGAGGAAAGGGGGGGAGGAGGGGGAGGAGGAGGAGGGGGGGGGAGGAAGGGAGGGGGAAAAAGGGGGGAGGAGGAGGAGGAGGAGGAGGAGGAGGGGGAAAGGAGGGGAGAAGAGGGAGGGGGGAGGAAGGAGGAGGAGGGGGGAGGAGGAGGGGGAGGAGAGGGGGAAAGGGGGGAAAAGGGGAGGAGGAGAGGAGGAGGAGGAGGGGAAGGAGGAGGAAGGAGGAGGAGAAGGGAGGAGGAGAGGAGGAGGAGGGGGGAGGAAAGAGGAGGAGAGGAGGGGGAGGGGGGGAAAAGGGGGAAAGGGGGAAGGAGGAGGGAGGAGGAGGAGAGGGGGAGGAGGGGAGGAAGGGGGGGAAAGGGGAGGAGGGAGGGAAGGGAGGAGGGGGGGAAGAGGGGGAGGAGGGGGAGGAAAGGAGAGGAGAAGGGGGAGGAGGGGGAGGAAAGGGAGGGGGAGGAGGAGGAGGAGGAGGGGGAGGAGGGGAGGGGAGGAGAGGGGAGGGCTTAGGAGGGAGAGGAGTGGGGGAAGAGGAGGAGGAGGAGGAGGAGGAAGAGGAGGGGGGAGAGGAGGGGGGGGGAGGGGGGGAGAGGGGAGGAGGAAGAGGAGGGGGAGGAGGAGGAGGAGAAGGAGGAGGAGGAGGGGAGGAGGAGAGAAGGAAAAGGAGGAGGAGAAGGGGGAGGGGAGGGGGGAAAAGGGGGGAGGAGGAAAGGGGGGAGGGGAGGAAAGGGGGGGAAAAAAAGAAGAAGGAAGGGGGGAAAAAAGGTAGGGGGAAGAGAAGAGGAGGAGGAGGAGAAGGGGGGAGGGGGAAGAGTGGGATGGGGAGAGGAGAGGATAAGGGGGGGGAGGAAAAGGGGGAGAGGAGGAGGAAGGGGCGGGTGAGGGAAGGGGGTAGGGTGGGGGAAAGAGAGGAGGAAAAGGAGGTAGAAGAAGAAGTAAAACGAAGGGGGTGTTGTAATAACAGAAGGAGAATGGATAAGAGAAAGATGCAACAGCCGAAGAAGACATAAAAAAAAAAACAAAAACAGAAGTTTGCGGGGAATTTTGGAAAAAAAACGCAGGAAGAAAACTCGGCTAAAAAAAAATTACGAAAACGCGAGTGCAGAAACCGCATTTAAACCCATGAATCCGGAAAATCAACGGAACGGTCGGGTCACGGGGCGCGTGAAACCATTCCTTTTTTAATATTTTGTCCCTCCCTTTTTCCAATAACTTTTATAGCTTTTAGAGCTTCTAAACTATATAGCGGTTCTTTTTCAACGATTCCGCGGCCGTAATGTAACATAAACACGCCATCTTGTCTTTAATCAACAGGGTACGATGGAGCATGTCGTATTGTGCATGTATATTCATGAGGAGGGACTTAGTGTGGGAGAGAGATTGATCATTAAGTGAATAACGGTGATGAGATGACGACGTGAATGAATACAGGGACGACCTAAATGAATAAGGCTGATGGGCTACCTCGGTGAATAAGAGTACTAGATGAATAACTTGGTGAATAACTAGGTGAATAACAGGCTGAAGCAGTTCGCCGGTAGTGAATGAGTGAATTAGTAAAGGCAGATAAGAAGATCAACAAGAAACTGATTAATGAGTAGAGAAATAGATGTGGAGAAGCATAAAGAGATAGATCGATGAATGAATAAGGGCAGAGACGTGGATTTGGTAGGTTAATAAATAAACAGACGGTTTAATGAATTATTCATCTAAGGCATAGATGAATATTCGATTCTCACTTGCTTTCTGTAGAGTAAGAAATAAGAGATAGAAACGATGCGAAGAAGAAGCGGTGATGATGATGATGAAGAAGAGGAAAATCATAATGGATAAACTGAGGGAGAGTAGATAATAATAATAATAAAAAGGAGAAACAAATCCTTAGATAAAGGAAAGATAATAATGACAGCAGAGCGAGAGAGAGAGAGAGAGAGAGAGAGAGAGAGAGAGAAAAGAGAGAGGAAGAGAGAGAAGAGAAGAGAGAAGAAGAGAGAGAAACAGACAGAAGACGACAACAAAAGAGGGAGAGAGGAGAGAGAGAGAGAGAGAAGAGAGGAGAGAGGAGAGAGAGGAACAGACCGGACAGATAGAAATAGATGATAGATTTGATAGATAGAGGAGAGAGAAAAAGGGGAGGAGAGGCAGAGAGAGACAAAGAGACAGAGAGAGAAAATAAAGGAAGATTATCTGCATTTATTTACACATACAAACTGTCCCTTCAAAAGAGACAGACAAACAAGAAACAAAACAAAAAAAAAATAAGCAAAAGAGCCCAAAGAGCAACAAAAACAACAACGCAAGGGCAAACAGCACTTATGCGGGGGGAGTATGTGTCTTTATGCGGGTTTGGGAGGGGTGTGTGTGGGGGGGGGAGGGGGAAAGGGAAAACCCCACTCAGCAAGAAACCAGTGATAAATTTTTATGTAATTTTCCTGACGAAACAACCGCTACTAAAAACAACTTTTGGGAGCCATTCATTGTTTAGTTGTGTTTATGTCCCTTATGTTGTTTGAAAATGCGACGTGTGTGTCCTTGCAGGGGAATAGACAATGTGCTGCGTTTGAGAAGGAATGTGTCCGGGGAGGGGGAAGGGGAAGGGGAAAGGGGAAGGGGGGGGGGAAGAGAAAAAATTATCTTTTTAAAATATATATATATATATATATATATTTTATATATATATATATATATAATTATATACACACACACGGCACACCCACACACCACACCCCAACAACACACACACACCCACACACACACACACACCCACACACACACACACACAGAACAGTATATTATTATTTATAATTATATAATATATTTTTATATATATTAAATAATATAATTTTATATAGAAAGGAAGAGAGGGGAGAGAGAGAGAGAGAAGAAGAGAGAGGAGAGAGAGAGAGAGAGAGAGAGAGAGGGGAAGGAGGGAGAGAGAGGAAAAGTAGATGAGAAGATGATAATAGTTTAAATAGTAAAAAAAAACACACAACATAGATATGTGAAATTGCTATATATTTTTATTTGCATATTTGATGTTTTTTTATCGCTAGGTTAATATCTTATCACTATTTTCATCCTGATACCAAATGACCAATTCATCATGTATTGATTTACGCTTTTAGATTTTTTTTCAACTATGGTATAATGTCTTTCAAAGTAATTTCTACAGTGCTTTTTGTTCTATTAATCTGTTTTTTCCCTTTTTTTTTGAACACCCAAAATATATATTTATTATATATATTATATATATATATATATAATATATAATATTATATTAATTTTTAAAATAATATATATTATATCTGTGTTTGTATGTGTGTGTGTGTGTTTTGTTTGTGTACTATATACAAAAAACCCGTGTGTTGAAAAAAAATATATTATATATTATAATAATATATATATAATAATTTATTAATATATATTATATAATATACATACACAAACTAGTGTATTATGTATAATATATATTATAAATAATAATATAACATATATTAAATAATTATATAAAAATAATATAAATTAAAATAACAAAAAACAATTAAAAATATAACATTATAAATAATATTTTATATTATAATAAATTTTGTTATAAAAAATAAAAAATATATGTATAATATATATTTAAAAAAACTATATAATAGTATATTAAATATTTAAAATTTAAAATAAATTTTTAAAATAAATAAGAATAATATATATATAATAAATAAAAAAATAAATAAATATAAAAAAAAAAATTTTAATAATATAATAATTTTAATATATATATTTTAATATATATATATAATTATATATATATATAAAAATTAAAAATATTTTTACAAAAATTATTATTTATTTTTACATTATGGGGGGGTAAGGGGAAATGTACGAGGTTGTATTTTTTTTTCTTCACCTGACACAATTGCGTATGTGTGGGAAAGAAACAAGCAAAACTTCACCTCCACTTCCTCTACACATTCTACCCTCCTCCTCCCCTTCTATTTCTTCCCCCGGATCTCCCCTGCCCCGTGCCACTTCAGTGTCGAGGCTGGGAACTGTGCATCTCTCTCTCTCTCTCGCTCTCTCTCTCTCTCTCTCTCGCCCCCTCTCTCTCTCTCCCCCTCTCTCTCTCTCCTCTCCTCTCTCTCTCTCTCTCTTCTCTCTCTTCTCCTCTCTCTCTCTCTCTCTCTCTCTCTCTCTTTTCACATCTCTGTCTCTCTCTTCTTCTCCTCTTCACTCTCTCAAAACACTCCTATCTTGTCTTTTGTCTCTCCTCTCTTCACTCATTCACTCTCTCACTCACTCACTACTCGTCTCTTTAGCCTCCCCCTCCTTTTCCCCTTCCTCTTTTTCCCCCTCTTCTTCCCCCC
>NC_051386.1:42503133-42512458 GCF_015228065.2 Penaeus monodon | reverse complement strand
CAAAGGAAGGCCTTTTGACTCCCGTGAAAATGTTTCTGAAGAAGCATAAAGCATTTCAAAGAACCCATTTCTGTGCAATTTTCCAAAGCAAATTCACATATAGAGTAGTTTGCAGCCATGAAATATTCTTAAATTATGTTTTCCCCTGTGGACCTCGCAAACTACGAAGTCGCAAATTAAGTGGGTATGATATATTTTGTGTTCGTGTGCGTGCGTATGTGTGTGTGTGTGTGGTGTGTGTGTGTGGGGTGTGTGTGTGTGTGTGTGTGTGTGTGTTGTGTGTGTGTGTGTGTGTGTGTGTGTGTGTGTTTTGTGGTGTGCATACACACAAATTTGTAATGTGGAAAATATTTCCTTTGTTCTGTTATTATTTTTAGACAAAGAAAGATTAATTTTGAGTAAATATATGATAGACATGTTATCATAAGAAGCCTGGCCCAGTGGAAGGGCATTTATGTAGCATATATCTTTAATCTTGAGAAAATAATTTTGTTGCACAATTTCATTTTTTTCTTTCGTTCTTTTGCACAATTACTTGATAATGGTTATTTAGACAGAGATATCTTCATAATCATTATTATTACTATTACTACTATTATCCATTAGTATTATCATCATTGTTATTTTTAGTGTCATCATTATCATTATTATTATCACTGTTGATATTATCATTGTCGTTATTACTGTCATTATCGTAACTATTTTTCATCATTATTATTACCATAACTGTAATCATTATTATTATCATTGTCATTACCATTGATCTTATATCATTATCAAAACGTAATTAATATCATCTCAATCGTTATTACTATTATCATTGTCATTATCATTGTCATTATCATCGTTATTGTCGTGGTCAAGCGGGAACGCGCGTTGCTGCGGGCCATGAGGGTCACCCAGCTCGCGCGTTCCAATCCTGCCCTGCGGTCTGTGGTTAAAAGGAAGGCCATCCACTTCTTGATAGAAGGCACCGTCCTAGTCCTTGCAGGGGAGCTCGCGACGTAAAACCGGATCATCATCTTTATCATTATCGTTCATGCCATCTCCTTATTTTGGTCCCTCATTCTTTCCACCCCACCCCTCTCCCCTAGTCACCCCCCACCTTGCCCTCTCTACAACTCCTAACCCCAACACAACCCCCCCGTTCACCCCTTGACCCCACCCCTCTCCCCCAAACTCACCCCCTTACCCTAGCCCACCACCCCTCTCCCCCAACTCCCCTCTTACCCCACCTTACCCCTACTCCTCTCCCCAACACCCCCCACCCCACCCCGACCTCCCCATCATCCATGCGGAATGTTGATGGCCGTTTGATGACTCTTGAATGAAAAGGCGCCATCAACTCGTCCGGAACTCTTCGTCTAACTTTGGAATTTTTTTTTTTTATTATTATTATTTCTTATTTTCTCCTCTCTCTTTTCTTTCTTTTCCTGATTCTTATCACTCTTCGGTTCCCCATTTTTTGTGCTACAAGTTGTTGTAAGTATCGTTCTTGTCATTTTCACTCTTCCTTGTTTACTCTTTTTCTCTATCCGTTTTTCCTCTATCACTCTTTTTCTCTCTCCTTATGTTCATTCTAATTTACTTATTTTCTTTTCCGTCCTTTTCTGTGCTTCCTATTTTCAGTGTTCTGGGGAAATTATTGCTTGTTATCATGCAAGCAATATCTTGAGCTAAGAGTTAAGATAAAGATAATAACAGTTAAGATGAGGTAATAATTACTACTAATGATGATAGTGATGATGAAGATTATAGTAATATACTGAAAATAAAAATAACTTTGATAATGGTAATAATAATAATAATAATAATAATGGTAATAATAATAATAATAATAATAATAATAATAAAAGTAATATTAATAACAATGATAACAATTATCATCATTATCATTATTACTATTATTGCTATTATTACTATCATTTTTGTTGTCACCATTATTACCATAATAACAATTATTATCTTATTATTATTTTCATTATTGTTGTTATTACTATTATTATTATTATTATTACTATTATTATTATTATTATTATCACTATTATTATTATCATTATTACCATTATCATCATCATCATTATTATTGTTGTATTTATTATTGTTTATCTTTATAAATATCACCATTAAAATTATTGTCATTATCATCATTACAATAATAATTATCATTATCAATATCATTATAGTATTGTTGCTATTATCAATAAAGTTATTATTATTATTATTATTATTATCATTATCTTTATTATTACCATTACCATCATCTTTATTATCATTATGATTATCATTACTATTACTGTTATTATTATCGTTATCTCCATTACTATAACGAGTCGCCAACTGCTAAAAAATAATAGCAATAATGGTGACAAGAATAAAATCTCTATAATAACAAAGATAGCAATCATATTAAAAATAATGTGGGCCTTTTATCTTTCTGCCTTAGAGGAGTTTTAGTTCTTTTACATAATTAAGTATTTGGCGCATGATAACACTCAACATCGGATTTTGAGCAGCCTCTGATACCTCCCAGTCAGCAGTGAACGCTAGTCTTCCTTCCTATTCCTTATAGATCTCTTCAGCAAGGCAGGGTTTCTGGAAATTGGCGTATCTGAGGTGTTTTAGTCCTGTCACAAATGGATATTCTTGTCTCATTTGCTTGTTGGAGCGTGGGTTTAGGCTGACTGCTACCAGTGGGGTGCAAGATCATCTCCTATGCAGACGATCTCGCTATCATCTCCACTGGACCACACTGCCTAAACAAAGCCCAGCGTTGTCTGGACTTGGTATCCGAGGAGTGTTGCAGGACAGGACTAAAGATCTCTGCAGCCAAATCCAAAGCCATGGCTCTGAGACAGAGAGTTCAAGGCACAAGTCTGAAAATCCAGGGAATGGACTTGGAGTGGGTTCAGGACTACCTCTACCTTGGGGTAAGGATAGATCGGACCCTCTCCTTCCGCCAGGAGGTCCAGCACCTGCTTGACCGAGCAAAGGCAAGACTGTCTGTCATGAGAGCAATGAGTGGAAGACGCATAGGGGCCAGACATAGAGTACTAAGATCATTCTACGTACATGCTGTCAGGCCCATTGTAGACTATGCCTCCCTCGCTCTGATTGGCATTAAGAGAAAATACAAAGACCGACTAGAGACAGTCCAAAACGAAGCCGCCAGGGTCATTCTGGGTGCCCCAAGGTGGCGAAGGTCCTCAACCTCCTAGTGGAGACAAACCTTCTCCCCTTGGCCTCACGAATTGATCTAACGGCAGCACAATTCTTATCAAAGGTCATCCAGGCTCCCAGGAACACAAGCCTAAGACACAAAATAGTCAGACGCCTAGAACAAGATAATGAGCTGTTTGCAAACAACTCCTGGCTGTCTCACACAGCCAGGGTGCTAATACGCCATCAGCTCAAAGAACCGCTACTGGCCAAGGGCATGGACTCCCCACACCCTGACTTTGTCGAAGCTCCGCCGTGGGCACAAACTTCGATAGAGTTCTCGGTCATGAGACTCGCAAGCAAAAAGAATGAATATTGTATGCCTAGCCTAAAGGCAGAAACCCAGAGGGTCATTGCAACCATCACCCCTCCGGGGAGCAGAACATATTACACGGATGGATCGGTCGATCCCTTGACCCACACTGCAGGCGCCGGCTTCGCAGCAAGGGATGCCACAATATCCATGAGGGTAACAGACAACGCCTCCTCGCTACAGGCAGAGGCAGTTGCTATCATGGGAGCACTGAGCCACGCGTCCGTGAGGGAAGGACACGTGGTCATACACACAGACTCCAAAGGAGCCGTCGACTGTCTTCAGCAGCGCTCACCCACTGACAACATCTACCTTCTGACTACCATCCTCACACTGGCACAGAGGATTCTTGCACAGGGTAGAAGAATTATCATAAACTGGGTTCCCAGCCACATAGGGATCAGAGGCAATGAGCTTGCTGACAGATTAGCCGAAATCGGCAGGGTATTTGCCCCCTAATCCCATGATAATACATCAGAGCCGAAAATTACTTAAGAGGAAGTGTACGGTGACGGCCAACTCCTTCCTCCTGCAGCTTCACAGAGAGGAAACGAGACATTCCCCCTCGGCCAGCTGGTACTCAGATGCCACAGGCTATGAACCACTGGCACTCTCTGAAATAAACAACAGAGGTACCGAAGTCATTCTGCACAGAATGCGCCTAGGTTACCACTGTGTATGGCAGATCATACAAACCATAGAACGTGAAGAAAGGTGTTGCATGCATTGCGGCGAGCCGAACGCCACACTTGTACATTACTTAGAGAATTGCGTGCACACGTAATTCCTAAGACAAAGCCCGCAGAACACAGCCGTCGTGCTGGTAAAGAGATTATGCGAGATGCTGACACCACGGCTACAGGAGCGCCTGCTGGCAATCCCACCGCCACGGTAAGCACCGAGTGTCAGACAAACAAATGAGACAGCCATAAAAAGCTGACACAGGCCGGGCCATAAGTGAAAGGCCCGGGCGAAGCCAGAACTTCGCAAATCTCAAGCAGCAGCAGCTGAATGCTAGGTGCTGGTGGTGACTGGGCTGGTTTCCTCTTGTAGAACAATTATTTGTGGTGCCTATATTGCCATGGCTACTGGGGCAAGTTGGGGTGTTCCTCCAGCTGACATGATCGTGACCTCTCTTTTCCCATTTTGACATTACTAATGATTGAAGTTGTTGGTACAGATTATGGATGTCACTAATATATAGTCTTTTATTTTATCTATACATTTGTCAATCATCCGTATGAGCACTTCTCAAACTCCAGTTCTAGAGAAATTTGTGTGGTCTCATTATACACTTATCAGAACCATTCTACCGAGCTAATGCATCGGTTGCCTGTTTTCCAAAAAAACTTTTGTTAAAAAAAAAAAAAAAAAAAAACAATGTATATATATATATAATATATATATATATATATAAATATATATATATTGTGTGTGTGTGTGTGTGTGTGTGTGTGTGTGTGTGTGTGTGTGTGTGTGTGTGTGTGTGTGTGTGTGTGTGTGTGTTAATGCATGACAGTTCAATTCTACCTTTGGCCCTTAAAATATACCAAGATACACTGAACACAGGGTCTAACCACCAGCCGTCGTGAAAGAAAACGGGTGCGGGAGGAGTTAATGACGTCACCTGCGCCATTCCCTGGCCGATCGACATTCAGCTGCGAAGCCTTAAAATTACTTATTATCTGCCTACTTTCACACAAGAAGAATGTGAATTCAGCGTCTGTGTATGGCTCCTTATCAAACTGGAAACAAACGCAATATTACCTAAGTTTTCTAGATATTGTCAAGGAGGAGATGGTTTCACTTGTGCGGGAGACGAAGTCCCATCATTGCCGACAGTGCTGTGGTCTGACTAGCTCTGCGTTGAACGTAGTAGATGTCGGAGAAACATTAATACTTTTGAATATATTATTGCACCAAGAAATATGTTAGAATAAGAGAAGGTACAAGAAACGTACTGGCTAAGCTATACTGCGATGGTATGAGTAGATATGCTAATTATTAAAACACAGATGAAATCTATTTAGTCTGTGATATGCTTGACGAATAGAATGGAAATAGCGGTTAGTTTGACACAGGCAAATCAAGGCTGTTTAACCTAATTTACATGAGGTTTTCTGTAACACGGTTAGACTAGAAAAAAAATCACTGACAGATTGTTGTACATCTACACATTTATTTTGATAAGGCACACTATAACAAATATAGTATATATCATGATTGATATATTAACCAATAATTTTATTTACTTTATTAGGTTAAGCTAATCTGTATTCTCTCCTTCAAATAAAACGCTTAGCGTGGAATAAAACTCTCTCGTCGCCAGTTTCTTGGGTCGTTTGCTCGTGGAGTCAGCAGAGTGGTTCACGGCCCCACTGGATGCCTCGTCGGTGGCTTTTGAACTACGAGAGAGAAAGAGAGAACAGAGAGAAATAAGCCTATGTTCATTGTTTACGAGAGGCCAGGTACGAGGTGATCCCTGTGTGGTAAATTTGAAATAACAGACAGGACTTCAGGTTTTGCTTGGATATTTTCGTTTTTTTTTCTTTGATTTGTTTATTTTATTGTTTCGTTGTTGTGATACATATTTATTTTCAAAGTGAAAGAAATGTGGATATTAAATGGAAATATAAATGAAAAATATGTCTGATTAAATTTCATTAATTGGAAAATATAATAGTAAAGTGAGGTATAATGAGTAATCATTATTAATTTATGGATACAATTTAAAAATTACACATTAAATAAACAAGATAGTATAAAGATCTTTAAGTATTTGCTAGTAAAAAGATGAGTTGTGCTGTAGCCACACGCCTCTATAAACAGTCCATTCTCTGCAAAACCCATATTGTAGTAATGTTGCAAACAGGTACACCACATTTCGTTCCGCGGCGGACGGTGGTCAGACCGTATATTCTGTGGATTTTGACCTATACCGTGTTCTCAGTTATGTTTTCGTGCATTATGGGCATGGCCGGTGTACAGAAACCTTCTACATCATTTGTTAGCAGGCTTCCCTTACACGGCTATGCTTTTAGTTGAGCTGCTAACGATATTAATTTTTCCTACAACATCGTGTTAGTCACATGTCTGTTTTTTATGCTATTTTAGGTTTATCGCAATCAAGTTCGCATTCCTAAGATTCTCTCCAAAGTCTTGATCCTTTTTGCTGATTTTGGATGACTTCCCGGATAAAATAGTTGTGGCTTTACTGTTATATCATTAGGCTCATGTGCTTGTAACCTTAGCAGACGGATATCTCGCCTGTTCGAAAAGGTCCCGTGAAGACCACTGACCAAATACCTATACTGATTTACTTACTCATGTTATTGCGTCTTTACCCTCCTTGACTTTTCACAGACTTGTCTCTGCCCTGCCTTCCCCTGTCTGCTGACGACAGCCGGTCCGCGAGTTGGCTCTGAATTGTTGCCGGATCTATTCGAGCACTGCTGTGATGTCGGCAAGGATGGCTGCCCTTCACACATGTATAGATTTTACAGTTCTAATTGGTGCATATGGAACAAGACTGTTATGTTTTCTTCTAACATTACCACTATACAACTATTAGTACAACAAATATTCCTACTCCTGGTGCTACACTGAATAACAAACGACTCTACCGTGTTGATGTAATGGGTGAAAAACCCCACTATACACAAATGGGTCTACTAAAAGATGAGGCCACAGTTTCGAAATCGTAGACTTTGTTTTTAACGAAGAGGTAGAATATAAAGGAACTGCGGCTGAAAGACATGATGACACGAATAGTAATAATTATGATAATAAACTAATAATCATAACAATGAAAATGATAGTGATAATGATAATGATAGTGGTAATAGTAATGATAACAATAAGAAAATAGAATAACAATAATATTGATGATTATAATATTAGTAATGGTGATAATAATAATAACCACAATAATGATAATGATAATGATAATAGTAAAAATAATAGTAATGATAATAATAATAATGATAATAATATTAATAATAAAAGTAATGATAATGATAATGATATTAATACTAGTAATATTGATAATAATGTAGATGATATTCGTCATGATAATGATAAAGGTAATATAGATAGCAATAATAAAGATAATAATAATGATAATGATAATAATGATTTAATAACAGTAATGACAATAATTCCACCAACAACAAAACAACAACAACAGCAATAATAACAATAGGGATAATAGTAATAATGATAATGATAACAATTGCAATAGTAAAAATAAAAATAATAGCAATAATTATAAGGATAACTATAATAGTAAAAGAAGTAACGATGATGGTAATAATAACGATGATGATGATGATAACAATAATGATAATAAAATTATGATATTGATAACAATAAGAACAATGATAGTGATAATAATAATAATAATAATAATAATAATAATAATAATAATAAAAATTAATAATAAAAATAATAATAACATAATATAAAAATAATAATAATGATAATAATAATAATAATAATAAAATAATGATAATGATAATAATACAATGATGATGAAATAAAAACAAAAATAATACAATAATGATAATAATAAAAATAAAAAGAAAGAAAGAGATAAAAAAATAACAATAATAAAAACATCATCATCATCATAATAATAATAATGGTAATTATAATAATGATAATGACATTGATATTAATAAAAATTATATTAATAATAATGATAAATTATATTAATAATAATGATGAAATTATCAAAGTAATTAATGATGATGATGATAATAGTAATATTGATAAAAAATATAGTAACAATAGTATGATATTGATAATAATAATGTATAATAATAATAATAATAATAATATAATAATAATAATATTAATAATAATATAATATATAATAATAAATGATGATGATAATCACTGTAACAATAATAATAATGAAAATAATAAATAACAACAATGATTGTAATAATCATGATATTGATAATATAAAGATAATGATATGATAATAAAAATAACGAAATAAGATAATAATAATAATAATAATAATAATAATAATAATAATAATAATAATAATAATGTTTGATGAGGATAATATGAGATGAATGATTTTTGATGATGATGAATATGATGATGATGATGATGATGATGAATATGATAATAATAATATGATATTGATAATATAACAGCAAAAATAATAATAAAAACAATAACGTTAAACAACAAAACAATAATGATAATAATATAATAATAATAATGAACTAATGATAATATAATAATAATAATAATAATAATAATAATAATAATAATGAAATGATAATAAAGAATAAAAACAATAACAATAACAATAATGATATAATATCTTAATGATAATAATGATAATATGATAGTAATGATAACAGTGATAGAAATAGTAATAATAATAATAATAATAATAAAAATAATAGTAATATAATAAAAAATGATGATGATAATAATAGTAATAATAATGATTGATAATAATAATAATAATAATATAATAAAAAATAATAATAATAATAATGATAATAATAATGATTATAATAATAATAAAAAATAAAAATAATAAATAATAAATAATTGAAAATGATAATGATAGATAATGATAATGATAATACTAATACTCAATAATAATAATATAAAAATAATTTTTCATTATTATTATATTTATTATTATTACGATAATAATGATGATTATTGTAACAATAATAATTGTACAACAATATTAAAAAAATGATTAGGATAATGATAACAATAACAGTGATTATGGCTTTACTACTTCTACTATAATTTTTAATA
>NC_051386.1:42483133-42498133 GCF_015228065.2 Penaeus monodon | reverse complement strand
TGTGTCTGGGTGCGTGTATGTGGTGTGTGTGTGTGTGTGTGTGTGTGTGTGTGTGTGTGTGTGTGTGTGTGTGTGTGTGTGTGTGTGTGTGTGTGTCTACACTCTCTCTGGTATCTCTTATCTCTCTATCTCATTCTCTCTACTCATCTCTCTTCTCTATTCTATCTCTCTTCTATTCTCTCATCTCTATCTCTGTCATGTGTGTGTGTGTGTGTGTGTGTGTGTGTTGTCTTCTCTTCTCATCTCTCTCTCTCTCTCTACTCTCTCTCTATCTCTCACATTCTCTCTATCTCTCTCTATTTCTCTCTCTCATTCCAACACCCTAGTCACATTGTATATTGAATCTCTCTTTTTAAACGCACAGCCGAAAAATGAACACGAGAAGCGATAGAAGTGAACGGGAAATAACAAGGAAATACATAACTATATCACATAAAATTAAATCAAGGAGAGACCATAAGCGCACATGAAGTTAATACATGAAAAAGAGAAAAATATCGGCCAGATCTATGAATAAATAAATAATCAGAAACACCTGTGCAGTTCTGTCCATCTCGCGGCCGAAACCTCCGCCAAATTCTATTTTTGACGTCGATGACTGCATTTTCCTTATAATCATCCTTCTTCTATTTTTAAAAACAGCCCGCTGTATTTAGTGTCAGGATCCTCTATGATTTACGTGTATTCTAAAACTATCGTCTTCCCTTCCTTAAGTTTACAAAAAAGGGAAAGGGAAAAAAGTGTGGATGCAGTCATCAATTACCAAATATGGCGGCCTCCAACCTGTTGCAAAAACGTTCTGGAGGCTGAGTGTTCGTCCTACTTTGCAGCTAAATTTTGCTGACGTCTACACATGTATTGCTTCGTGGTATATCATCTTTATAGGGTGCTGTGTCTCACTCCGGAGCGAGGCTTGGCCAGGTAAAAGGGCTGTAGTAAAATTACATCTGCGCTCATGCACATGCATACATACTTTTTGTAGACGCTGATGCAACATTGTGTATGTGTTCAACACACATACCCTGCACACACACACACCACACACACCAACACACACAACACCACACACACACACACACACACACCACACACACACACACACACACACACACAGTCAATACTATGTACATTCTTCACACAAATAAGTTTTAGAATGGTACCAAACAGTGCAACAGCTAAAATAAAAAAAAATATATATATATATATATCCTTATGTCAATATAGAAAAATTACAATTACCACATAGGTAAGAACATCTACAGCATTTGAAAACACGCTGAAAACCATGAACAAAATCAAGCAACAACGGGCACCAGAAACAACAAAAGACCACTTCCACAGCCAATAACACATTCAACAACACATTGAAAACAAAAATGAACAATACACACAAAATACAAAATGATTAAAAACGAAACATCAAACAGCGGTTCAACTCGCCCAAGCCAAGCTGCAGTTGACACTCGACACTAGCATGCAACAGGCACCACTTGCAATGAGGAGTGTGCAGTGCCGTTGTGTCACCTGCAAACAATTACGCTCGGGTTTTAATTGAGAGCCGATAGCACCTGGGACCAAATATTCGAAATATATATAGATATAGATTTTATACATACACACATTTCGTTTGGTCGTTGTAGGCATGGCAAGTGCAAGGGTGTGGGTTTTTTTTTTTGTTGTACTATACACTTGTTTTTGCATTATATTATTATTGTTCTTGTTATCATAATAATTATCGTTGTCATCATTTAAGCATGGGTTAGTGTTATCATTCTTTCGTATTAAAATTAGTAGTAGAAGTAGTAAGCCATAATCACTGTTATTGTTATCATTATCATAAACATTCTTTTTTAATATTGTTTGTTACAATTATTATTGTTACAATAATCATCATTATTATCGTAATAATAATAAATATAATAATAATGAAAATTATTATTATTATTATTATTATTATTATTATTATTATCATTATCATTATCATTATCATTATCATATCATTATCATTATTATTATTATTATTATTATTATTATTATTATTATTATTATTATTATCATTATCATTATTATTACTATTATTATCATCATCATTATTATTATTATCATTATCATTATTATTAATATTATTATTATTATTATTATTATTATTATTGTTATTATTATTATTATTATTATTATCATTATTATTATTACTATTATTATCATTATTGTTGTTGTTGTTGTTAACGTTATTGTTGTTGTTATTATTATTTTTGCTGTTATTATTATCAATATCATTATTATTATCATCATCATCATCATCATCATCATCATCATCATCATCATCATCATCATCATCATAATCATCATCATCATCATCATCATCATCATCAACATTATTATTATTATTATTATTATTATTATTATTATTATTATTATTATTATTATCGTTATTATCATTATCACTATCATTATCTTTATTATTATCAATATCATGATTATTGTTATCATCAATATCATAAATATTGTTATAATTTCATTTTATTATTATCATTATTATTATCAATATCATTACTATTGTTACTATATTTTTTATCAATATTACTATTATCATCATCATCATTAATTACTTTGATAATTTTCATCATTATTATTAATATAATTTTTATCATTATTATTAATATAATTTTTATTAATATCAATGTCATTATCATTATTATAATTACCATTATTATTATTATGATGATGATGATGATTTTATTATTGTTATTATTTTTATCTCTTTCTTTCTTTTTATTATTATTATTATCATTATTGTTATTATTATTGTTATTATTATCATCATCATTGTTATTATTATCATTATTATTATTATTATTATTATTATTATCACTATCATTGTTCTTATTGTTATCAATATCATAATTTTATTATCATTATTGTTATCATCATCATCATCGTTATTATTACCATCATCGTTACTTCTTTTACTATTATAGTTATCCTTATAATTATTGCTATTATTTTTATTTTTACTATTGCAATTGTTATCATTATCATTATTACTATTATCCCTATTGTTATTATTGCTGTTGTTGTTGTTTTGTTGTTGGTGGAATTATTGTCATTACTGTTATTATAATCATTATTATCATTATCATTATTATTATCTTTATTATTGCTATCTATATTACCTTTATCATTATCATGACGAATATCATCTACATTATTATCAATATTACTAGTATTAATATCATTATTGTTATCATTACTATTATTATTATCCGTATTATTATTATTATCTACATTATCATTATTATTATAATTATCATCATCATTATCATTATCATTATTGTTGTTATTATTATTATCACCATTACTAATATTATAATCATCAATATTATTGTTATTCTATTTTCTTATTGTTATCATTACTATTACCACTATCATTATCATTATCACTATCATTTTCATTGTTATGATTATTAGTTTATTATCATAATTATTACTATTCGTGTCATCATGTCTTTCAGCCGCAGTTCCTTTATATTCTACCTCTTCGTTAAAAACAAAGTCTACGATTTCGAAACTGTGGCCTCATCTTTTAGTAGACCCATTTTGTGTATAGTGGGGTTTTCACCCATTACATCAACACGGTAGAGTCGTTTGTTATTCAGTGTAGCACCAGGAGTAGGAATATTTGTTGTACTAATAGTTGTATAGTGGTAATGTTAGAAGAAAACATAACAGTCTTGTTCCATATGCACCAATTAGAACTGTAAAATCTATACATGTGTGAAGGGCAGCCATCCTTGCCGACATCACAGCAGTGCTCGAATAGATCCGGCAACAATTCAGAGCCAACTCGCGACCGGCTGTCGTCAGCAGACAGGGAAGGCAGGGCAGAGACAAGTCTGTGAAAAGTCAAGGAGGGTAAAGACGCAATAACATGAGTAAGTAAATCAGTATAGGTATTTGGTCAGTGGTCTTCACGGGACCTTTTCGAACAGGCGAGATATCCGTCTGCTAAGGTTACAAGCACATGAGCCTAATGATATAACAGTAAAGCCACAACTATTTTATCCGGGAAGTCATCCAAAATCAGCAAAAAGGATCAAGACTTTGGAGAGAATCTTAGGAATGCGAACTTGATTGCGATAAACCTAAAATAGCATAAAAAACAGACATGTGACTAACACGATGTTGTAGGAAAAATTAATATCGTTAGCAGCTCAACTAAAAGCATAGCCGTGTAAGGAAGCCTGCTAACAAATGATGTAGAGGTTTCTGTACACGGCCATGCCCAATGCACGAAACATAACTGAGAACACGGTATAGGTCAAAATCCACAGAATATACGGTCTGACCACCGTCCGCCGCGGAACGAAATGTGGTGTACCTGTTTGCAACATTACTACAATATGGGTTTTGCAGAGAATGGACTGTTTATAGAGGCGTGTGGCTACAGCACAACTCATCTTTTTACTAGCAATACTTAAAGATCTTTATACTATCTTGTTTATTTAATGTGAAATTTTTAAATTGTATCCATAAATTAATAATGATTACTCATTATACCTCACTTTACTATTATATTTTCCAATTAATGAAATTTAATCAGACATATTTTTCATTTATATTTCCATTTAATATCCACATTTCTTTCACTTTGAAATAAATATGTATCACAACAACGAAACAATAAAATAAACAATCAAAGAAAAAAAAACGAAAATATCCAAGCAAAACCTGAAGTCCTGTCTGAAATATTCTCAAATTTTACCACACAGGGATCACCTCGTACCTGGCCCCTCGTAAACAATGAACATAGGCTTATTCTCTCTGTTCTCTCTTTCTCTCTCGTAGTTCAAAAGCCACCGACGAGGCATCCAGTGGGGCCGTGAACCACTCTGCTGACTCCACGAGCAACGACCCAAGAAAACTGGCGACGAGAGATTTTTTATTTTCCCCCGCTAACGTTTTATTTGAAGGAGAGAATACAGATTAGCTTAACCTAATAAAGTAAATAAATTATTGGTTAATATATCAATCATTATATATACTATATTTTATAGTGTGCCTTATCAAATAAATGTGTAGATGTACAACAATCTGTCAGTGATTTTTTTTTCTAGTCTAACCGTGTTACAGAAAACCTCATGTAAATTAGGTTAAACAGCCTTGATTTGCCTGTGTCAAACTAACCGCTATTTCCATTCTATTCGTCAAGCATATCACAGACTAAATAGATTTCATCTGTGTTTTAATAATTAGCATATCTACTCATACCATCGCAGTATAGCTTAGCCAGTACGTTTCTTGTACCTTCTCTTATTCTAACATATTTCTTGGTGCAATAATATATTCAAAAGTATTAATGTTTCTCCGACATCTACTACGTTCAACGCAGAGCTAGTCAGACCACAGCACTGTCGGCAATGATGGGACTTCGTCTCCCGCACAAGTGAAACCATCTCCTCCTTTGACAATATCTAAGAAACTTAGGTAATATTGCGTTTGTGTTTCCAGTTTGATAAGGAGCCATACACAGACGCTGAATTCACATTCTTCTTGTGTGGAAAGTAGCAGATAATAAGTAATTTTAAGGCTTCGCAGCTGAATGTCGATCGGCCAGGGAATGGCGCAGGTGACGTCATTAACTCCTCCCGCACCCGTTTTCTTTCACGACGGCTGGTGGTTAGACCCTGTGTTCAGTGTATCTTGGTATATTTTAAGGGCCAAAGGTAGAATTGAACTGTCATGCATTAACACACACACCACACACACACACACACCACACCACACACACACACACACACACACACACACACACATATATATATAATATATATTATATATATATATTATATATATATATATACATTGTTTTTTTTTTTTTTTTTTTTTAAACAAAAGTATTTTTGGGAAAACAGGCAACCGATGCATTAGCTCGGTAGAAGGGGTTCTGATAAGTGTATAATGAGACCACACAAATTTCTCTAGAACTGGAGTTTGAGAAGTGCTCATAGGGTTTGATTGACAATGTATAGATAAAATAAAAGACTATATATTAGTGACATCCATAATCTGTACCAACAACTTAAATCATTTAATGTCAAAATGGGAAAGAGAGGTCACGATCATGTCAGCTGGAGGAACCCCCAACTTGCCCAGTAGCCATGGCAATATAGGCACCACAAATAATTGTTCTAAAAGAGGAACAGCACCCAGTCACCACCAGCACCTAGCTTCAGCTGCTGCTGCTTGAGATTTGCGAAGTTCGGGTTTCGCCCGGGCCTTTCACTTATGGCCCGGCCTGTGTCAGCTTTTTATGGCTGTCTCATTTGTTTGTCTGACCCTCGGTGGCTTACCGTGGCGGTGGATTGCCAGCAGGCGCTCCTGTAGCCGTGGTGTCAGCATCTCGCATAATCTCTTTACCAGCACGACGGCTGTGTTCTGGGGGCTTTGTCTTAGGAATTACGTGTGCACGCAATTCTCTAAGTAATGTACAAGTGTGGCGTTCGGCTCGCCGCAATGCATGCAACCCTTTCTTCACGTTCTATGGTTTGTATGATCTGCCATACACAGGGGTAACCTAGGCGCATTCTGGGGCAGAATGACTTCGGTACCTCTGTTGTTTATTTCAGAGAGTGCCAGGGGTTTTCATAGCCTGGGGCCTCTGAGTACCAGCTGGCCGAGGGGGAATGCCCTCGTTTCCTCTCTGTGAAGCTGCAGAGGAAGGAGTTTGGCCGTCACCGTACACTTCCTCTTAAGAAATTTTCGGCTCTGATTATTATCATGGATTAGGGGGCAAATACCCTGCCGATTTCGGCTAATCTGCCCAGCAAGCCCCATTGCCTCTGATCCCTATGTGGCTGGGAACCCAGTTTATGATAATTCTTCTACCCTGTGCAAGAATCCTCTGTGCCAGTGTGAGGATGGTAGCCCAAAAGGTAGATGTTTCCCAGTGGGTGAGCGCTGCTGAAGCAGCCGACGGCTCCTTTGGAGTCTGTGTGTATGACCACGTGTCCTTCCCTCACGGACGCGTGGCTCGTGCTCCCATGATAGCAACTGCCTCTGCCTGTAGCGAGGGGGCGTTGTCTGTTACCCTCATGGATATTTTGGGGACATCCCTTGCTGCGAAGCCGGCGCCTGCAGTGTGGGTCAAGGGATCGACCGATCCTCCGTGTAATATGTTCTGCTCCCCGGAGGGGTGATGGTTGCAATGACCCTCTGGGTTTCTGCCTTTAGGCTAGGCATACAATATTTTATTCTTTTTGCTTGCGAGTCTCATGACCGAGAACTCTATCGAAGTTTGTGCCCACGGCGGAGCTTCGACAAAGTCGGGGGTGGGGAGTCCATGCCCTTGGCCAGACGGTTCTTTGAGCTGATGGCGTATTAGCACCCTGGCTGTGTGAGACAGCCAGAGTTGTTTGCAACAGCTCATTATCTTGTTCTAGGCGTCTGACTATTTGTGTCTTAGGCTTGTGTTCCTGGGAGCCTGATGACCTTTGATAAGAATTGTGCTGCCGTTTTGATCAATTCGTGAGGCCAAGGGGGGAAGGTTTTTTCTCCACTAGGAGGTTGAGGACCTTCGCCCACCTTGGGGCACCCCGAATGACCCTGGCGCTTCGTTTTGGACTGTCTCTAGTCGGTCCTTTGTATTTTCTCTTAATGCCAATCAGAGCGAGGGAGGCATAGTCCCCACAATGGGCCTGACAGCATGTACGTAGAATGATCTTAGTACTCTATGTCTGGCCCCCATGCGTCTTCCACTCATTGCTCTCATGACAGACAGTCTTGCCTTTGCTCGGTCAAGCAGGTGCTTGGGACCCTCCTGGCGGAAGGAGAGGTCCGATCTATCCTTACCCCAAGGTAGAGGGAGTCCTGAACCCACTCCAAGTCCATTCCCTGGATTTTCAGACTTGTGCCTTGAACTCTCTGTCTCAGAGCCATGGCTTTGGATTTGCTGCAGAGATCTTTAGTCCTGTCCTGCAAAACTCCTCGGATACCAAGTCCAGACAACCGCTGGGCTTTGTTTAGGCAGTGTGGTCCAGTGGAGATGATAGCGAGATCGTCTGCATAGGAGATGATCTTGCACCCCCCTGGTAGCAGTCAGCCTAAACCCACGCTCCAACAAGCAAATGAGACAAGAATATCCATTTGTGACAGGACTAAAACACCTCAGATACGCCAATTTTCCAGAAACCCTGCCTTGCTGAAGAGATCTATAAGGAATAGGAAGGAAGCTAGCGTTCACTGGGTGAAATGGGAGGTATCAGAGGCTGCTCAAAATCCGATGTTGAGTGTTATCATGCGCCAAATACTTAATTATGTAAAAAAACTAAAACTCCTCTAAGGCAGAAAGATAAAAGGCCCACATTATTTTTAATATATTGCTATCTTTGTTATTATAGAGATTTTTTTTCTTGTCACCATTATTGCTATTTTTTTTTAGCATTGGCGACTCGTTATAGTAATGGAGATAACGAGAATAATAACAGTAATAGTAATGATAATCATAATGATAATAAAATGATGGTAATGGTAATAAAAGATAATGATAATAGTAATGATAAAAATGACGATTATAATTATAATAATAATAATAGTAACAATAATTATAATAATAATGATGAAAATAATAATAATAAAAATGATAATAATAATAATAATAAATAACTTTAATTGATAATAGCAACCCATCTATAATGATATTGATATGATAATTATTATTGTAATGTTTGATAATGACAATATTTTAAATGGTGATATTTATAAAGATAAACAATAATAAATACAACAATAATAATGATGTTTATGATATGGTAAAAATGATAAAAATATAGTGTATAATAAAAATAATAATGTAATAATATAATAATAATAGTAAAAACAAAACCCAATATGAAAATAATAATAAGATAATAATTGTTTTTTATGGTATAATGGTGAAAAACAAAATGATAGTAATAATAGCAATAATAGTATAATGATAATGTGATAATTGTTATCATTGTTATTAATTTACTTTTATTATTATTATTATTATTATTATTATTATTACCATTATTATTATTATTTTTATTATTACCATTATCAAAGTTATTTTTTTTTCAGTATATTACTATAATCTTTATCATCACTATCACATTAGTAGTAATTATTACCTCTCTTAACTGTTATTATCTTTATCTTAACTCTTAGCTCAAGATATTGCTTGCATGATAACAAGCAATAATTTCCCCAGAACACTGAAAATAGGAAGCACAGAAAAGGACGGAAAAGAAAATAAGTAATTAGAATGAACAAAAGGGAGAGAGAGAAAAGAGTGATAGAGGAAAAACGGATAGAGAAAAAGAGTAAACAAGGAAGAGTGAAAATGACAAGAACGATACTTACAACAACTTGTAGCACAAAAATGGGAACCGAAGAGTGATAAGAATCAGAAAGAAAGAAAGAGAGAGGAGAAAATAAGAAATAATAATAATAAAAAAAAAATTCCAAAGTTAGACGAAGAGTTCCGGACGAGTTGATGGCGCCTTTTCATTCAAGAGTCATCAAACGGCCATCAACATTCCGCATGGATGATGGGGAGGTCGGGGTGGGGTGGGGGGTGTTGGGGAGAGGAGTAGGGGTAAGGTGGGGTAAGAGGGGAGTTGGGGGAGAGGGGTGGGGTGGAAAGAATGAGGGACCAAAATAAGGAGATGGCATGAACGATAATGATAAAGATGATGATCCGGTTTTACGTCGCGAGCTCCCCTGCAAGGACTAGGACGGTGCCTTCTATCAAGAAGTGGATGGCCTTCCTTTTAACCACAGACCGCAGGGCAGGATTGGAACGCGCGAGCTGGGTGACCCTCATGGCCCGCAGCAACGCGCGTTCCCGCTTGACCACGACAATAACGATGATAATGACAATGATAATGACAATGATAATAGTAACAACGATTGAGATGATATTAATTACGTTATTGATAATGATAATAAGATCAATGGTAATGACAATGATAATAATAATGATTACAGTTATGGTAATAATAATGATGATAATAGTTACGATAATGACAGTAATAACGACAATGATAATATCAACAGTGATAATAATAATGATAATGATGACACTAAAAATAACAATGATGATAATACTAATGGATAATAGTAGTAATAGTAATAATAATGATTATGAAGATATCTCTGTCTAAATAACCATTATCAAGTAATTGTCAAAAGAACGAAAGAAAAAATGATAATACTGATAAAACTAAAATTCAACAAAATTTTTTTCTCAAGATTAAGATATTCTACATAAATGCCCTTCCACCTGGGCCAGGCCTTCTTAATGAAACATGTCTATCATATAATTACTCAAATTAATTCTTTCTTTGTCTAAATAATAACAGAACAGGAATATTTTCCACATTAAAATTAGTGTGTAATGCACACACACACACCCCACACCAACACTACACACACAACACAGACACACACATCCACACACCACACAGACACCCACACAACACACACACACACACAGACACACACACCACGAGGCGCTCGGCGGTGGGCACACGAAACACAATATTCATACCCAATTAATTTGCGACTGTTCGTTTTTTGCGAGGGTCCACAGGGGAAAAACTAATTTAACGAATATTTCATGGCTGCAACTACTCATATATGTTAATTTGCTTTGGAAATTGCACAGACATGGTTCTTTGAATGCTTTCATGCTTCTTCAGAACCTTTTCCACAGGGAGTCAAAGAGCCTTCTCTTGTAAAAGCAACATCACCTTTACAATCGGATGAGGGACATACCAAGAGGGAGTTGTGAGGAGAAGCTGACGATGCAAAGGCCTTTTCTCTTAATGCTTCTCCAGGATATGTATATGATACAACACACGCACGGCACATACACAACACACACACACACACACACACACCACACACACAACACACAACACACACCACACCCCACACACACACACACACACACAAACACAGCTACACACAAAACCCACACACACACACACACGACAACACACACACCACACACACCCACACACACACACACACTACACACCACTATAGATAAGATGTATAGATGATTGATAACGTACATACATCTATCTTCTCTTTTTACGTAGTTTCATGTTTGAGCCGCCGTGGGCACAGCAATGCTACTTAATTGTAGTTTTTCATGTTGTGATCTCTGGAGTGAGTACGTGGTAGGGTCCCCAGTTTCCTTTCCGCGGAGGTGCCGGTGTTACAAGGTATCATTCTCTCTATTTATCCGGGGCTTGGGACCAGCATTAAACTTGGGCTGTCCTGCCCATCCAGTGCTAAATAGGCCAAGGAACTTCATCGTATCTGGTTCGATTTACCTAAAATTATGTAAATCAGCGCGCGTGCTTACATACGCGCGCGGGCGATGCGTGTGTGCATGGCTGCACCCACGCACTCGCAAGCGGCGATTAGTGTGTGCACTTGCACTGATTTACATAATTATATATATACACACACACACACACATATATATATTAAAATATATATATATATATATATATATTTTATATATATATATATATATATTTCATATATATATATATATATAATATATATATATATAATATATATATATATATATGCATATATACTGGTTGGGATGTGTTTTGTGTGTGTGTGTGTGGTGTGTGTGTGTGGGGTGTGTGTTGGTATTTTGTTGTGAATATATATATATATATATATATATATACATATATAATATAATATATATATATATATATATATATATATATATATATATATATTATATATATATATATTATATATATATATATGTATATATATATATATATATATAACGTATCTTGTGGCACACGGGACGCACTGGACATTAGACGGGCCCTCATTTCATAAAGGTATATTTAGGGATAAAAAGTTTCCGGTATTTTTTCAGATATTTCTTAAGGAGTAAATGTGCGTTTCATGTGCCGTCCTTATGGTATATATATGCATATATATATATATATATATATATATATATATATATATATATATTATATATATTATATATATATATTATATATATAATTATATTGTGTGTGTGTGTGGGTGGGGTGTGTATATATATATTATTTTATTATACATATATATATATATAATTATATATATATATATATATAAAAATATATATATATATATGTGTTGTGTGTGTGTGTGTGTGTGTTTTAAAATTATATTAATAATAGATAGATAGATGATATATAATATATTATAATCTAAAATATATATATATATATGTGTGTGTGTGTGGGGGTTGTGGTGTGTGTGTGTTGTGTGTGTGTGTGGTGTGTGTGTGGTTGTGTGATATATTATATATATTTTACAGACAATATCTATCTATCTATATCTATGCTAGTGTGTGTATATTATAATACGAATAAAGATCGATGTGCTATAAAAAAAAAGTATACATATAAACGAAACGCGAGAGAATCTTCCAGAACTACCCCCAGCCTCTACAATTTTGACATTTATTGAGCATAAAGAACGAAACGAGAACCGCGAGGAAGACAAATCGTAATTTCGAGATAAATCTAATGTTTAATATCTTGCGTTGCGAGATAACTGCTTTTCCGAGGTGTAAATCACCCGCCTGCACCATTTCCACATAAAACAGTCAAATATTGTATTCCCAAGAACCCCGGAGAGCTGTAGTCACTTCATAATTAAGTAATTTACCTCCCGCGGAACGAGTCAACCTCGCCCTACGACTCTCAACCTAGCCAGCGAGCCTTTCCTTGTGAGGAGTGAGAGGGAGAGATATATATGTACGTGAAGATGGATAAATTCATAAGTAAAGACGCAGAGACGAACTTATGCATGGAAGACATACATGGTTATATCTATTGTAGCAAAAAGACTTCTCTTGGCTATGTCGATGAAATGTAGCTGATTTAGACATCAAGGCATGCATGAGTATGCAACGTCAGTCAACACTGACATCCATAAAATCGATTTTATTCAATCCCGCAATATTATTCTAGTCAGCAGTGATCCTCTTTTACAACCTATGAATATGCATTATTAAAGAGGCAGACGCTATAAAAAGAGAACACTCAATTATACAGTTCAAATTGACGATTCTCAAAACACACACATATAAACACAACTCCGCGGAGGGATCCCCAACACAGCACCGGCAAAGACCTTGAGTAAACAACGATAAAAGCTTCTCCAAACAATTCAGGTTCCCGAAAGGTGAACCGCATGCAGCGTGTCCGTGTGTACGTACATGCGTCTGTACGTATTTGTGTGCAAGATCTATTATAAGATAGACCTTGTGTCTGTGTATGCGTGTTGATATTTGCGTCTGTACGTGTCTATATGTGTTTTGGGATGAATGCAAGTGCATGCGTCTGTTGGCGTGTGTGTAAATGCATGTGTGTGCATGTGCGTAAGTCTATGTGTCTGTATGTAGCGTATGTATACAAACCCATTTATATGTGAACTGGCGTAAGGAAATCGGATCAAACGCAGTAATAGCGGTTCGAACAGCCAAGCGGTGTTCCCAGGCAGTTGTGACTGGCGCTCAGAGAACATGGTTAACCTTGCACTTCTCACGTTGATTTGATGTGTTGATGCATGCAATCAGCACTTGACTGGGTCTTTGGTCTGACGTTCAGGTTGCAATGATCCACTGTAAAGTTGCAGTTTATGTTTAGTTTATTGCACGATAGGGATTAAAATAACCTCACTTCATGCAGGAGTGTCGGTTAATTCCGTTCTTGTAGTCGATTCGGATTCACGCATTCTTAAATCCGATGAATCCAAGAACGCGCGGTTTAAGTACCTGGAACATATATATACTGGAAATATCTCAATCATAATGAAAATATGAATTATCTTCACCCGAATATATGATCTGAAACTGTTTGTGCCACTTTTGCCCTATTAACTCAACTGTTCATCTACATAGCTGCTAATAATAATGAAAATACTCTTTTCTGAAGTCACTGAAATACAATGTGTTAAAGGAAAGCATATGAAATAGACAAACAAATATAAAAATTAATGCACTGACTAAAGCCCGCAGTCTGACTCCCCTATTTCCTGCGGGAGCGCACTGGGGAGGGGGGAGGGGGAGGAGGGGAAGGCGCTCTGCACGCTATACTACGCTGACGACAGAGCTGGGAATTGTTAAATGATGTTCGCTACAAAGTAGTGACACAGAAGGCTGGGGTGCCTAGAATATACGTGTATCTGTGCGTATATGCTTATATGGATTTGTGTGTATATATATATATATATAAATATATATATATTATATATTATATATATATATATAATATATATATATATATAAATATGTATATTATATATATATATATATATATATTATATATACATATATATATTATATATATTATATATATATATTTATATATGTATGTATATTTTATGTAGTATGTGTGTATATATATGTATGTATATATATATATATATATTAATATAATAATATATATATATATAAAATAATATATGTATGTGTGTGTGTGTGTGTGTGTGTGGTGTGTGGTGTGTGGTGTGTGTGTGTGTGTGTGTATATATATTATATATATATTATATATATATATATTATTAATATATATATAATATATATACTTATATATATTATATATATTGTGTATACGTATATATGTATATGCATATACATATATATACATATACATATACATATATATATGTATGTATTTATACATTTATGTTTGTGTGTGTGTTTGTGTTTCTGGCACAGATATTTGAAATGATTACAACACATATGCATAATATGGTAAAGCAAAATGCTTGCATACTCAAGTCTGAATTCGTGGGTAGACTATTTTAATCACACCTATCCTTTATTAGACTGATATAATAATTATCCCCGAAAATGATTATGATGAACGAACGGAACAGCTATATATCAGACAAGGCCTTCTCATCTAAAAACATGCTAAAATACTACCTTGGGGGAAA
>NC_051386.1:42458057-42470557 GCF_015228065.2 Penaeus monodon | reverse complement strand
TACAGTGGACATTGCAACCGAACGTAGACCAAAGACCCAGTCAATGGATTTCATGCATCAACACATCAAAAAACGTGAGAAGGAAGGTTAAAATGTTTGAGCGCAGCAAAACGCTGGGGAACACCGTTTGGGGTTCGAACGCTATTACTGCGTTGATCCGATTTTCCCTTTCGCCAGTCAATATAAAGGGTTTTAACTACGTAAACAGAACATAGATTACGCACATGCACACACATGATTTACACACACGCCAACAGACGCATGCACTTTCATTTTATCCCAAAAACACATATAGACACGTACAGACGCAAATATCAACAGATACACAGACCAAGCATCTTAAATAGATCTGCAACAAAACGTACAGACGCAGACGTACACACGGCACGCTGCATGCGGTTCACCTTTTCGGGAACCTGAATTGTTTGGAGAAGCTTTTATCGTTGTTTACTCAAGGTCTTTGCCGGTGCTGTGTTGGGGATCCCTCCGCGGAGTTGTGTTTATATGTGTGTGTTTTGAGAATCGTCAATTTGAACTGTATAATTGAGTGTTCTCTTTTTATAGCGTCTGCCTCTTTAATAATGCATATTCATAGGTTGTAAAAGAGGATCACTGCTGACTAGAATAATATTGCGGGATTGAATAAAATCGATTTTATGGATGTCAGTGTTGACTGACGTTGCATACTCATGCATGCCTTGATGTCTAAATCAGCTACATTTCATCGACATAGCCAAGAGAAGTCTTTTTGCTACAATAGATATAACCATGTATGTCTTCCATGCATAAGTTCGTCTCTGCGTCTTTACTTATGAATTTATCCATCTTCACGTACATATATATCTCTCCCTCTCACTCCTCACAAGGAAAGGCTCGCTGGCTAGGTTGAGAGTCGTAGGGCAGAGGTTGACTCGTTCCGCGGGAGGTAAATTACTTAATTATGAAGTGACTACAGCTCTCCGGGGTTCCTGGGAATACAATATTTGACTGTTTTATGTGGAAATGGTGCAGGCGGGTGATTTACACCTCGGAAAAGCAGTTATCTCGCAACGCAAGATATTAAACATTAGATTTATCTCGAAATTACGATTTGTCTTCCTCGCGGTTCTCGTTTCGTTCTTTATGCTCAATAAATGTCAAAATTGTAGAGGCTGGGGTAGTTCTGGAAGATTCTCTCGCGTTTCGTTTATATGTATACTTTTTTTTATAGCACATCGATCTTTATTCGTATTATAATATACACACACTAGCATAGATATAGATAGATAGATATTGTCTGTACAGTATGTGTGCGTGTATGTGTATACACAGACACACACACACACACACACACACACTTACGTATGTATATATATATGTATATATATACATATATACATATATATATATATATATATATATATATATTAATATAATATAATTTATAAAATATCACACAACCACCCCACACACACACACACACACCACACACACACCAACGGCACGCACGACACACACAACACACACACACACACACACACCACAACACACCACACACACACACACACATATATATAAATATTTTATATATATATATATATATATATATCTATATATATATATATAAATATATATATATACACACACACACACACAACACACACACCACACACAACACCCACAATATATATTATTATAATATATATTATATATAATATATAATATATATATATATTATAATATATGCATATATATACCATAAGGACGGCACATGAAACGCCAACAATTACTCCTTTAAAAAATATCTGAAAAATACCCGGGAAACTTTTATCCTAAATATACCTTATGAAAAAAGGCCGTTAATGTCAGTGCGTCCCGTGTGCCACAAGTACGTTATAATATATTTAATATACATTATATATATATAATATATATATATATAAATATAATATATGTATATATTATATATAATATATATTATTATTATGTAAATAGTGCGTGAACACTAATCGCCGCTTTCGAGTGCTGGGGCAGCCACACACACGCATCGCCGCGGTATGTGAGCACGCCGCTGATTTACATAATTTTGGTAATCGAACTGATAGATGAAGTCCTTTGGCTATTTAGCATGGAGGCAGGACAGCCAAGTCATTGCTGGTCCCACCCGGATAATAGAGAGAATTTCTTGTAACCGGCACTCTCCGTGAAGAACTGGGACCCTACCACGTACTCACCCCAAAGTATCACTGAAAACACAATTAAGTATGTGTGTGACCAGGGCGGTCAAAATAACCTACCGTAAAAAAAAAAAAAAAAAAAAAAAAAAAAAAAAAAAAAATATATATTCATAAAAATTATATTATAATATATATATAAAATATAAATATATTATATTATATATATATAGTATATATGTATGGTGTATTATTATGTAAGGCCGCGGTGCCAAAAATGGTTAGAGCGTCGGACTAAAGCTGTACGACGGCAATCTGAATTCGAGGGTTCGATTACCCACCGCCGCGTTGTTCCCTTGGGGAAGGAACTTTACCTGTTGCCCACCCACCCGGGTGGCCAAGCCCCCCAAGTCAGTGCTGGTCCCAAGCCCGGAAAATGCGAGAATGATTACCAAAAAAAGGGCCAAAGGCACTCTCCCTGGAAAGGAACTGGGGACCCCACCATACTCACTCCAAAACATACAACATAAAATAAAATTAAATAAGCTGTGACCCGGCTCAGACATAACCTACCCTAAAGAAAAAGATAATGTATGTATGATCAACTATTATACTCATTATATTGTGTGTGTGTGTGTGTGTGTGGGGTTTGTGGTGTGTGTGGGTGTGTTTGTGTGTGTGGTGTGGGTGTGTTTTTGGTGTGTGTGTGTTGTGTGTGTGTGTGGTGGGGTGTGTGGGTTGTGTGTGGTGTGTGTGTGTGTGTGTGGTGTGTTTTGTTGTGTGTGTGTGTGTGTTGTGTGTGTGGTGTGTGGTGTGTGCTGTGGTGCGTGCGTGTGTGTATCATATACATATCCTGGAGAAGCATAAGCGAAAAGGCCTTTGTCATAGTCAGTTTCTCCACACCTCCCTCTTGTATGTTCCCTCATCCACGATTGTAAAGGTGATTTGGTTGCTTTTAAACAAAGAGAAGGCCTCTTTGACTCCCGTGGAAAATGTTCTGAAAAAGCATGAAAGCATTTCAAAGAACCCATTTGTGCAATTTTCCAAAGCAAATTCACATATAGAGTAGTTTGCAGCCATGAAATATTTTAAAAATTATGGTTTCCCCTGTGGACCTCGCAAAACTGCGAAGTCGCAAATTAAGTGGGTATGATATATTTGTGTTCTTTGTGCGTGCTTTGTGTGTGTTTGGTGTGTGTTGTGGGGTGTGTGTGTGGTGTGTGTGTGTGTGTGTGTGTGTGTGTGGTGTGTGTGTGTGTGTTTTGTGTGTGTTTTTGGTGCATACACACTAATTTGTAATGTGGAAAATTTTTCCCTTGTTCTGTTATTATTTTAGACAAAGAAAGATTAATTTGAGTAAATATATGATAAACCATGTTATCATAAGAAGCCTGGCCCAGTGGAAGGGCATTTAATAGCATATATCTTTAATCTTGAGAAAAATAATTTTGTTAAATTTTTTAGTTTATCTATGTATTATTATTTTTTTCTTTCGTTCTTTGCACAATTACTTGATCAGGGTTATTTAGACAGAGATATCTTCATAATCCTTATTATTCTATTACTACTATTATCCATTAGTATTATCATCATTGTTATTTTAGTGTCATCATTATCATTATTTTTATCACTGTGATATTATCATTGTCGTTATTACTGTCATTATCGTAACTATTATCATCATTATTATTACCATAACTGTAATCATTATTACATCATTGTCTACCCTTGATCTTTTTATCATTATCAATAACGTAATTAATATCATCTCAATCGTTTTTACTATTATCATTGTCATTATCATTGTCATTATTATCGTTATTGTCGAGGTCAAGCGGGAACGCGCGTTGCTGCGGGCCATTTAGGGTCACCCCGCTCGCGCGTTCCAATCCTGCCCTGCGGTCTGTGGTTAAAAGGAAGGCCATCCCCCTTCTTGATAGAAGGCACCGTCCTAGTCCTTGCAGGGGAGTTCGCGACGTAAAACCCGGGTCATCATCTTTATCATTATCGTCATGCCATCTCCTTTTTTTGGTCCCTCATTCTTTCCACCCCACCCCCCTCCCCCTAGTCACCCCCCACCTGCCCCTCTACAATCCTAACCCCAAACACCCCCCCCGTTCACGCCTTGACCCCACCCCTCTCCCCAAAAAATCACCCCCTTACCCTAGCCCCCACCCCTTCCCCCAATCCCCTCTTACCCCACCTTACCCCTACTCCTCTCCCCAACACCCCCACCCCACCCCGACCTCCCCATCATCCATGCGGAAGTTGATGGCCGTTTGATGACTCTTGAATGAAAAGGCGCCATCAAAATCGCCGGAACTCTTTGTCTAACTTTGGAAAAGTTTTTTTTATTATTATTATTTCTTATTTCTCCTCTCTCTTTTCCTGATTTTTATCACTCTTCGGTTCCTCGTTTTTTGTGCTACAAGTTGTTGCAAGTATCGTTCTTGTCATTTCACTCTTCCTTGTTTACTCTTTTTCTCTATCCGTTTTTTCCTTATAAATCTTTTTTCTCTCTCCTTATGTTAATTCTAATTGACTTTTTCTTTTCCGTCCTTTTCTGTGCTTCCTATTTTCAGTGTTCTGGGGAAAATTATTGCTTGTTATCATGCAAGCAATATCTTGAGCAAAGAGTTAAGATAAAGATAATAAAAAGTTAAGATGATGTAATAATTACTGCTAATGATGATAGTGATGATGAAGATTATAGAATATACTGAAAAAAAAAACTTTGATAATGGTAATAATAATAATAATAATAATGGTAATAATAATAATAATAATAATAATAATAATAAAAAAGTAATATAAAAAACAATGATAACAATTATCATCATTTCATTATTACTATATTGCTATTATTACTATCATTTTTGTTGTCCCATTTTACCATAATAACAATTATTATCTTTTTATTATTTTCATTATTGTTGTTATTACTATTATTATTATTTATTATTACTATATTATTATTATTATTTTATTTTTATTTCATTATTATTATTACATTATTTCCCATTAAACATCATCATATTATGTTTTATTTTTATTTGTTTTTCTTTTTAAATATCACCATTAAAATTATTGCAATATCATATACAATAATAATTATCATTTATCAATATCATTATAGTATTTTGCTATTATCAATAAAGTTATTTTATTATTATTATTATCATTATCATTATTTCATATCATTATTATCATTATATAATATATATATTATTGTTACTATTTTTTTATTATAATAAAATCGTCATATTATCATTACTATTATCATTACTTTATTATTACCATTACCATCATCTTTATATCATTATGATTATCATTTCTATTTCTGTTATTATTATCGTTATCTCCATTACTATAACGAGTCGCCAAACTGCTAAAAAATAATAGCAATAATGGTGACAAAAATAAAATCTCTATAATAACAAAGATAGCAATCATATTAAAAATAATGTGGGCCTTTATTTTTCTGCCTTAGAGAGTTTTAGTTTCTTTTACATAATTAAGTATTTGGCGCATGATAACACTCAACATCGGATTTGGAGCAGCCTCTGATACCTCCAGTCGGCAGTGAACGCTAGTCGTCCTTCCTATTCCTATAGATCTCTTCAGCAAGGCAGGGTTTCTGGAAATTGGCGTATCTGAGGTGTTTTAGTCCTGTCACAAATGGATATTCTTGTCTCATTTGCTTGTTGGAGCGTGGGTTGGGCTGATGCTACCAGGGGGGTGCAAGATCATCTCCTATGCGACGATCTCGCTATATCTCCACTGGACCACACTGCCTAAACAAAGCCCAGGGGTGTCGGATTTGGTACCCGAGGAGTGTTGCAGGACAGGACTAAAAAATCTCTGCACCCAAATCCAAAGCCATGGCTCTGAGACAGAAAATTCAAGGCACAAGTCAAAAAATCCAGGGAATGGACTTGGAGGGGGTTTTCAGGATTTACCTCTACCTTAGGGTAAGGATAGACCGGACCCTCCCCTTCCCGCCAGGAGGTCCAGCACCTGCTTGACCGAACAAAGGCAAGACTGTCTGTCATGAGAGCAATGAGTGGAAGACGCATAGGGGCCAGACATAGAGTACTAAGATCATTTTCGTACATGCTGTCGGGGCCCATTGTAGACTATCCCCCCCCCCCCCCGTCTGATTGGCATTAAGAGAAAATACAAAGACCGACTAGAGACAGTCCAAAACGAAGCCGCCAGGGTCATTCTGGGTGCCCCAAGGTGGGCGAAGGTCCTCAACCTCCTAGTGGAGACAAACCTTCTCCCCTTGGCCCACGAATTGATCTAACGGCAGCACAATTCTTATCAAAGGTCATCCAGGTCCCAGGAACACAAGCCTAAGACAAAAAATAGTCAGACGCCTTAGAAAAGATAATGAGCTGTTTGCAAACAACTCCTGGCTGTCTCACACAGCCAGGGTGCTAATACCCCATAAAGCTAAAGAAACCGCTACTGGCCAAGGGCATGGACTCCCACCACCCTGATTTTGTCGAAGCTCCGCCGTGGGCACAAACTTCGATAGAGTTCTGGGTTTCATGAGACTGGCAAGCAAAAAAAATGAATATTGTATGCCTAGCCTAAAGGCAGAAACCCAGAGGGTCATTGCAACCACCCACCCCCCCGGGGAGCAGAACATATTACACGGATGGATCGGTCGATCCCTTGACCTACACTGCAGGCGCCGGCTTCGCAGCAAGGGATGCCACAATATCCATGAGGGTAACAGACAACGCCTCCTCGCTACAGGCAGAGGCATTGCTATCATGGGAGCACTGAGCCACGCGTCCGTGAGGGAAGGACACGTGGCATACACCGACTCCAAAGGAGCCGTCGACTGTCTTCAGCAGCGCTCACCCACTGACAACATCTCCCTTCTGACTACCATCCTCAAAACTGGCAAAAGAGGATTCTTCCCACAGGGTAGAAGAATTATCATAAACTGGGTTCCCAACACATAGGGATCAGAGGCAATGAGCTTGCTGACAGATTAGCCGAAATCGGCAGGGTATTTGCCCCCTAATCCCAGGATAATTCATCAGAGCCGAAATTACTTAAGAGGAAGTGTACGGTGACGGCCAACTCCTTCCTCCTGAAGCTTCACAGAAGGAAACGAGACTTCCCCCTCGGCCAGCTGGTACTCAGATGCCACAGGCTAGAACCACTGGCACTCTCTGAAATAAACAACAGAGGTACCGAAGTCATTCTGCACAGAATGCGCCCAGGTTACCACTGTGTATGGCAGATCATACAAACCATAGAACGTGAAGAAAGGTGTTGCATGCATTGCGGCGAGCCGAACGCCACACTTGTACATTAATTATAGAAATTTCGTGCACACGTAATTCCTAAGACAAAGCCCGCAGAACACAGCCGTCGTGCTGGTAAAAAAGATTATGCGAGATGTGACACCAGGCTACAGTGCGCCTGCTGGCAATCCCACCGCCACGGTAAGCACCGAGTGTTTAGACAAACAAAGAGACAGCCATAAAAAACTGACACAGGGCCCGGGGCCCTAAGTGAAAGGCCCGGGCGAAGCCCAGAACTTCGCAAATCTCAAGCAGCAGCAGCTGACTGCTAGGGCTGGTGGGACTGGGCTGGTTTCCTCTTGTAGAACAATTTTTGTGGTGCCTATATTGCCATGGCTACTGGGGCAAGTGGGGTGTTCCTCCAGCTGACATGATCGTGACCTCTCTTTTCCCCTTTTGACATTACTAATGATTGAAGTTGTTGGTACAAAATTATGGATGTCACTAATAATAGTCTTTTATTTTATCTATACATTTGTCAATCATCCGTATGAGCACTTCTCAAACTCCAGTTCTAGAGAAAATTTGTGTGGTCTCATTATACACTTATCAGAACCATTCTACCGAGCTAATGCATCGGTTGCCTGTTTTCCAAACTACTTTTGTTAAAAAAAAAAAAAAAATATATATAATATCATATATATATATATATATATATATATATATAATATATATATATATATATATGTGTGTGTGTGTGTGTGTGTGTGTGTGTGTGGTGTGTGTGTGTGTGTGGGGTGTGTGGTGGTGTGTTAATGCATGACAGTTCAATTCTACCTTTGGCCCTTAAAATATTACCAAGATACATTGAACACAGGGTCTAACCACCAGCCGTCGTGAAAGAAAACGGGTGCGGGAGGAGTTAATGACGTCACCTGCGCCATTCCCTGGCCGATCGACATTCAGCTGCGAAGCCTTAAAATTACTTATTATTCTGCCTACTTTCCACACAAGAAGAATGTGAATTCAGCGTCTGTGTATGGCTCCTTATCAAAACTGGAAACAAAACGCAATATTACCTAAGTTCTTAGATATTGTCAAAGGAGGAGATGGTTTCACTTGTGTGGGAGACGAAATCCATCATTGCCGACAGTGGCTGTGGTCTGACTAGCTCTGCGTTGAACGTAGTAGATGTCGGAGAAACATTAATACTTTTGAATATATTATTGCACCAAGAAATATGTTAGAATAAGGGAAGGTACAAGAAACGTACTGGCTAAGCTATACTGCGATGGTATGAGTAGATATGCTAATTATTAAAACACAGATGAAATCTATTTAGTCTGTGATATGCTTGACGAATAGAATGGAATATCGGTTAGTTTGACACAGGCAAATCAAGGCTGTTTAACCTAATTTACATGAGGTTTTCTGTAAACACGGTTAGACTAGAAAAAAAATCACTGACAGATTGTTGTACATCTACACATTTATTTTGATAAGGCACACTATAACAAATATAGTATATATCATGATTGATATATTAACCAATAATTATTTACTTTATTAGGTTAAGCTAATCTGTATTCTCTCCTTCAAATAAAACGCTTAGCGGTGGAATAAAAACTTCTCGTCGCCAGTTTCTTGGGTCGTTTGCTCGTGGAGTCAGCAGAGGGTTCACGGCCCACTGGATGCCTCGTCGGTGGCTTTTGAACTACGAGAGAGAAAGAGAGAACAGAGAGAAATAAGCCTATGTTCATTGTTTACGAGAGGCCAGGTGCGAGGTGATCCCTGTGTGGTAAAATTTGAGAATATACAGACAGGACTTCAGGTTTTGCTTGGATATTTTCGTTTTTTTTTTCTTTGATTTGTTTATTTTATTGTTTCGTTGTGTGATACATATTTACTTTCAAAGTGAAAGAAATGTGGATATTAAATGGAAATATAAATGAAAAATATGTCTGATTAAATTTCATTAATTGGAAAATATAATAGTAAAGTGGTATAATGAGTAATCATTATTAATTTATGGATACAATTAAAAATTACACATTAAATAAACAAGATAGTATAAAGATTTTAAGTATTTGCTAGTAAAAGATGAGTTTGTGCTGTAGCCACAGCCTCTATAAACAGTCCATTCTCTGCAAGACCCATATTGTAGTAATGTTGCAAACAGGTACACCACTTTCGTTCCGCGGCGGACGGTGGTCGACCGTATATTCTGTGGATTTTGACCTATACCGTGTTCTCAGTTATGTTTTCGTGCATTAGGGCATGGTCGGTGTACAGAAAAACCTTCTACATCATTTGTTAGCAGGCTTCCCTTACACGGCTATGCTTTTAGTTGAGCTGCTAACGATATTAATTTTTCCTACAACATCGTGTTAGTCAATGTCTGTTTTTTATGCTATTTTAGGTTTATCGCAATCAAGTTCGCATTCCTAAGATTCTCTCCAAAGTCTTGATCCTTTTTGCTGATTTTGGATGACTTCCCGGATAAAATAGTTGTGGCTTACTGTTATATCATTAGGCTCATGTGCTTGTAGCCTTTAGCAGCGGATATCTCGCCTGTTCGAAAAAGTTCCGTGAAGACCACTGACCAAATACCTATGCTGATTTACTTACTCGTGTATTGCGTCTTTACCCTCTTGACTTTTCACAGACTTGTCTCTGCCCTGCCTTCCCCTGTCTGCTGACGACAGCCGGTCCGCGAGTTGGCTCTGAATGTTGCCGGATCTATTCGAGCACTGCTGTGATGTCGGCAAGGATGGCTGCCCTTCACACATGTATAGATTTTACAGTTCTAATTGGTGCATATGGAACAAGACTGTTATGTTTTCTTCTAACATTACCACTATACAACTACTAGTACAACAAATATTCCTACTCTGGTGCTAAACTGAATAACAAAACGGGCTCTACCGTGTTGATGTAATGGGTGAAAACCCCACTATACACAAAATGGGTCTACTGAAAGATGAGGCCACAGTTTCGAAATCGTAGACTTGTTTTAACGAAGAGGTAGAATATAAGGAACTGCGGCTGAAGGACATGATGACACGAATAGTAATAATTATGATAATAAACTAATAATCATAACAATGAAAATGATAGTGATAATGATAATGATAGTGGTAATAGTAATGATAACAATAAGAAAATAGAATAACAATAATATTTATGATTATAATATTAGTAATGGTGATAATAATAATAACAAACAATAATGATAATGATAATAATAATAATACGGATAGTAATAATAGTAATGATAACAATAATATATTAATACTAGTAATATTGATAATAATGTAGATGATATTCGTCATGATAATGATAAAGGTAATATAGATAGCAATAATAAAAATATAATAATGATAATGATAATAATAATTGTAATAACAGTAATGACAATAATTCCACCAACAACAAAACAACAACAACAGCAATAAAACAATAGGGTAATAGTAATAATGATAATGATAACAATGCAATAGTAAAATAAAAATAATAGCAATAATTATAAGAAACTATATAGTAAAAGAAGTAACGATATGAATAATAACGATGATGATGATGATAACAATAATGATAATAAAATTATGATATTAACAATAAGAACAATGATAGTGATAATTAATAATAATAATAATAATAATAATAATAATAATAATAATAATAATAAAATATATTGAATAATAATAAAATAATAATAATAATAATATAATAATAATAATAAAAAGAAAAGAAAGAGAAAAAATAATAACAATAATAAAATCATCATCATCATCATCATAATAATAATAATGGTAATTATAATAATGATAATGATATTGATATTAATAAAAAATATATTAATAATAATGATAAAAATTATCAAAGTAAATAATGGTGATGATGATGATAAAAAATATAGTAACAATAGTAATGATATTGATAATGATAATAATAATAACAATGATTGTAATCATGATATTGATAATAATAAAAATAATGGTAGTGATAATGATAATAAGGATAATAACAATAATAATAATAATAATAATAATAATAAAAATAATAATAATAATAATTATAATAATAATGTTGATGATATTGATGATGATGATGATGATGATGATGATGATGATGATGATGATGATGATGATGATGATGATGATGATGATGATGATGATAATAATAATATTGATAATAATAACAGCAAAAATAATAATAACAACAATAACGATAACAACAACAACAATAATGATAATAATAGTAATAATAATAATGATACTAATGATAATGATAATAATAATGATAATGATAATAATAGTAATAATAATAATAATGAATAATTGATAATAATAATAATAATAATAAAATGATAATAATAATAATAATAATAATAGTAATAATAATAATAATAATGATAATAATAGTAACAATAATGATAATAATAATACAAAATAATGATAATGATAATGATAATGATATAATATATAATAATAATAATAATAATAATAATAATAATAATAATTTTTATTATTATTATAATGATTATTATTACGATAATAAGGATGATTATTGTAACAATAATAATTGTAACAACAATATTAAAAAGAATGATTATGATAATGATAACAATAACAGTGATTAGGCTTTACTACTTCTACTACTAATTTTAATACGAAAGAATGATAACACTAACCATGCTTAAATGATGACAACAATAATTATATGATAACAGAACAATAATAATATAATGCAAAAACAAAGTGTATAGTACAACAATAAAAACCACACCCTTGCACTTGCCATGCCTACAACGACCAAGCGAAATGTGTGTATGTATATAAATCTATATCTATATATATTTCGAATATTTGGTCCCAGGTGCTATCGGCTTCTCAATTAACCTGAGCGTAATTGTTTGCAGGTGCACACAACGGCATGCACACTCCTCATTGCAAGTGGTCCCTGTTGCATGCTAGTGTCGAGTGTCAACTGCAGCTTGGTTTGGGGCGAGTTGAACCGCTGTTTGATGTTTCTGTTTTTTAATCATTATGTATTTAGTGTTTTTATTGTTCATTTGTGTTTT
>NC_051386.1:42446991-42457957 GCF_015228065.2 Penaeus monodon | reverse complement strand
TATAAATATATATATATATGTATATATATATATATAATATATATATATATATAATTATGTAAATTAGTGCAAGTGCACACACTAATCGCCGCTTCCGAGTGCGTGGGTGCAGCCATGCACACACGCATCGCCCGCGCGCGTATGTGAGCACGCGCGCTGATTTACATAATTTTAGGTAAATCGAACCTGGATACGATGAAGTTCCTTGGGCCTATTTAGCCACTGGATGGGCAGGACAGCCCAAGTCAATGCTGGTCCCAAGCCCGGATAAATAGAGAGAATGATTACCTTGTAACACCGGCACTCTCCGTGGAAAGGAACTGGGGACCCTACCACGTACTCACTCCAAGATCATCACATGAAAACTACAATTAAGTATCGTGCTGTGACCACGGCGGCTCAAACATAAACCTACCGTAGAAAAAAAAAAAAAAAAAAAAAAAAAAAAATATATATATATACATATATATATATATATATATATATATATATATATATATATATATATATATATATATATATATATATATATGCATATATATATGTATGTGTGTATATATGAATGTAAGGCCGCGGTGGCCGAATGGTTAGAGCGTCGGACTCAAGACTGTCACGACGGCAATCTGAATTCGAGGGTTCGAGTTACCGACCGCCGCGTTGTTCCCTTGGGCAAGGAACTTCACCTTGATTGCCTACCTAGCCACTGGGTGGCCAAGCCAGCCCAAGTCAGTGCTGGTCCCAAGCCCGGATAAATAGCGAGAATGATTACCTAAAAAAGGTACCACCGGCACTCTCCGTGGAAAGGAACTGGGGACCCTACCACGTACTCACTCCAAGAGCATCACAACATGAAAACTACAATTAAGTATCATGCTGTGACCACGGCGGCTCAGACATGAACCTACCGTTAAAAGAAGAAGATATATGTATGTATGTATCAATCTATCTATACATCTATCTATATATGTGTGTGTGTGTGTGTGTGTGTGTGTGTGTGTGTGTGTGTGTGTGTGTGTGTTTGTGTGTGTGTGTGTGTGTGTGTGTGTGTGTGTGTGTGTGTGTGTGTGTGTGTGTGTGTGTGTGTGTGTGTGTGTGTGTGTGCGTGCGTGTGTGTATCATATACATATCCTGGAGAAGCATTAAGCGAAAAGGCCTTTGTCATAGTCAGCTTCTCCTCACACCTCCCTCTTTGTATGTCCCCTCATCCACGATTGTAAAGGTGATTTGGTTGCTTTTACAAAGAGAAGGCCTCTTTGACTCCCGTGGAAAATGTTCTGAAGAAGCATGAAAGCATTTCAAAGAACCCATTTCTGTGCAATTTTCCAAAGCAAATTCACATATAGAGTAGTTTGCAGCCATGAAATATTCTTAAATTATGTTTTCCCCTGTGGACCTCGCAAACTACGAAGTCGCAAATTAAGTGGGTATGATATATTTGTGTTCGTGTGCGTGCGTGTGTGTGTGTGTGTGTGTGTGTGTGTGTGTGTGTGTGTGTGTGTGTGTGTGTGTGTGTGTGTGTGTGTGTGTGTGTGTGTGTGTGTGTGTGTGTGCATACACACTAATTTGTAATGTGGAAAATATTTCCTTTGTTCTGTTATTATTTTTAGACAAAGAAAGATTAATTTTGAGTAAATATATGATAGACATGTTATCATAAGAAGCCTGGCCCAGTGGAAGGGCATTTATGTAGCATATATCTTTAATCTTGAGAAAAATAATTTTGTTGAATTTTTAGTTTTTATCTATGTATTATCATTTTTTTCTTTCGTTCTTTTGCACAATTACTTGATATGGTTATTTAGACAGAGATATCTTCATAATCATTATTATTACTATTACTACTATTATCCATTAGTATTATCATCATTGTTATTTTTAGTGTCATCATTATCATTATTATTATCACTGTTGATATTATCATTGTCGTTATTACTGTCATTATCGTAACTATTATCATCATTATTATTACCATAACTGTAATCATTATTATTATCATTGTCATTACCATTGATCTTATTATCATTATCAATAACGTAATTAATATCATCTCAATCGTTGTTACTATTATCATTGTCATTATCATTGTCATTATTATCGTTATTGTCGAGGTCAAGCGGGAACGCGCGTTGCTGCGGGCCATGAGGGTCACCCAGCTCGCGCGTTCCAATCCTGCCCTGCGGTCTGTGGTTAAAAGGAAGGCCATCCACTTCTTGATAGAAGGCACCGTCCTAGTCCTTGCAGGGGAGTTCGCGACGTAAAACCGGATCATCATCTTTATCATTATCGTTCATGCCATCTCCTTATTTTGGTCCCTCATTCTTTCCACCCCACCCCTCTCCCCCTAGTCACCCCCCACCTTGCCCTCTCTACAACTCCTAACCCCAAAACACCCCCCCCCGTTCACGCCTTGACCCCACCCCTCTCCCCCAAACTCACCCCCTTACCCTAGCCCACCACCCCTCTCCCCCAACTCCCCTCTTACCCCACCTTACCCCTACTCCTCTCCCCAACACACCCCACCCCACCCCGACCTCCCCATCATCCATGCGGAATGTTGATGGCCGTTTGATGACTCTTGAATGAAAAGGCGCCATCAACTCGTCCGGAACTCTTCGTCTAACTTTGGAAATGTTTTTTTTTATTATTATTATTTCTTATTTTCTCCTCTCTCTTTTCCTGATTCTTATCACTCTTCGGTTCCTCGTTTTTTGTGCTACAAGTTGTTGCAAGTATCGTTCTTGTCATTTTCACTCTTCCTTGTTTACTCTTTTTCTCTATCCGTTTTTCCTCTATCACTCTTTTTCTCTCTCTCCTTATGTTCATTCTAATTGACTTATTTTCTTTTCCGTCCTTTTCTGTGCTTCCTATTTTCAGTGTTCTGGGGAAATTATTGCTTGTTATCATGCAAGCAATATCTTGAGCTAAGAGTTAAGATAAAGATAATAACAGTTAAGATGATGTAATAATTACTGCTAATGATGATAGTGATGATGAAGATTATAGTAATATACTGAAAAAAAAACTTTGATAATGGTAATAATAATAATAATAATAATGGTAATAATAATAATAATAATAATAATAATAATAATAAAAGTAATATTAATAACAATGATAACAATTATCATCATTATCATTATTACTATTATTGCTATTATTACTATCATTTTTGTTGTCACCATTATTACCATAATAACAATTATTATCTTATTATTATTTTCATTATTGTTGTTATTACTATTATTATTATTATTATTATTACTATTATTATTATTATTATTATTATTATTATTGTCATTATTATTATTATCATTATTACCATTATCATCATCATCATTATTATTGTTGTATTTATTATTGTTTATCTTTATAAATATCACCATTAAAATTATTGCCATTATCATCATTACAATAATAATTATCATTATCAATATCATTATAGTATTGTTGCTATTATCAATAAAGTTATTATTATTATTATTATTATCATTATCATTATTATCATTATCATTATTATCATTATTATAATAATTATTATTATTATTACTATTACTGTTATTATTATCGTTATCTCCATTACTATAACGAGTCGCCAACTGCTAAAAAATAATAGCAATAATGGTGACAAGAATAAAATCTCTATAATAACAAAGATAGCAATCATATTAAAAATAATGTGGGCCTTTTATCTTTCTGCCTTAGAGGAGTTTTAGTTCTTTTACATAATTAAGTATTTGGCGCATGATAACACTCAACATCGGATTTTGAGCAGCCTCTGATACCTCCCAGTCGGCAGTGAACGCTAGTCGTCCTTCCTATTCCTTATAGATCTCTTCAGCAAGGCAGGGTTTCTGGAAATTGGCGTATCTGAGGTGTTTTAGTCCTGTCACAAATGGATATTCTTGTCTCATTTGCTTGTTGGAGCGTGGGTTTAGGCTGACTGCTACCAGTGGGGTGCAAGATCATCTCCTATGCAGACGATCTCGCTATCATCTCCACTGGACCACACTGCCTAAACAAAGCCCAGCGTTGTCTGGACTTGGTATCCGAGGAGTGTTGCAGGACAGGACTAAAGATCTCTGCAGCCAAATCCAAAGCCATGGCTCTGAGACAGAGAGTTCAAGGCACAAGTCTGAAAATCCAGGGAATGGACTTGGAGTGGGTTCAGGACTACCTCTACCTTGGGGTAAGGATAGACCGGACCCTCTCCTTCCGCAAGGAGGTCCAGCACCTGCTTGACCGAACAAAGGCAAGACTGTCTGTCATGAGAGCAATGAGTGGAAGACGCATAGGGGCCAGACATAGAGTACTAAGATCATTCTACGTACATGCTGTCAGGCCCATTGTAGACTATGCCTCCCTCGCTCTGATTGGCATTAAGAGAAAATACAAAGACCGACTAGAGACAGTCCAAAACGAAGCCGCCAGGGTCATTCTGGGTGCCCCAAGGTGGGCGAAGGTCCTCAACCTCCTAGTGGAGACAAACCTTCTCCCCTTGGCCTCACGAATTGATCTAACGGCAGCACAATTCTTATCAAAGGTCATCCAGGCTCCCAGGAACACAAGCCTAAGACACAAAATAGTCAGACGCCTAGAACAAGATAACGAGCTGTTTGCAAACAACTCCTGGCTGTCTCACACAGCCAGGGTGCTAATACGCCATCAGCTCAAAGAACCGCTACTGGCCAAGGGCATGGACTCCCCACACCCTGACTTTGTCGAAGCTCCGCCGTGGGCACAAACCTCGATAGAGTTCTCGGTCATGAGACTGGCAAGCAAAAAGAATGAATATTGTATGCCTAGCCTAAAGGCAGAAACCCAGAGGGTCATTGCAACCATCACCCCTCCGGGGAGCAGAACATATTACACGGATGGATCGGTCGATCCCTTGACCCACACTGCAGGCGCCGGCTTCGCAGCAAGGGATGCCACAATATCCATGAGGGTAACAGACAACGCCTCCTCGCTACAGGCAGAGGCAGTTGCTATCATGGGAGCACTGAGCCACGCGTCCGTGAGGGAAGGACACGTGGTCATACACACAGACTCCAAAGGAGCCGTCGACTGTCTTCAGCAGCGCTCACCCACTGACAACATCTACCTTCTGACTACCATCCTCACACTGGCACAGAGGATTCTTGCACAGGGTAGAAGAATTATCATAAACTGGGTTCCCAACTACATAGGGATCAGAGGCAATGAGCTTGCTGACAGATTAGCCGAAATCGGCAGGGTATTTGCCCCCTAATCCCATGATAATTCATCAGAGCCGAAAATTACTTAAGAGGAAGTGTACGGTGACGGCCAACTCCTTCCTCCTGAAGCTTCACAGAGAGGAAACGAGACATTCCCCCTCGGCCAGCTGGTACTCAGATGCCACAGGCTATGAACCACTGGCACTCTCTGAAATAAACAACAGAGGTACCGAAGTCATTCTGCACAGAATGCGCCTAGGTTACCACTGTGTATGGCAGATCATACAAACCATAGAACGTGAAGAAAGGTGTTGCATGCATTGCGGCGAGCCGAACGCCACACTTGTACATTAATTATAGAATTGCGTGCACACGTAATTCCTAAGACAAAGCCCGCAGAACACAGCCGTCGTGCTGGTAAAGAGATTATGCGAGATGCTGACACCACGGCTACAGCTGCGCCTGCTGGCAATCCCACCGCCACGGTAAGCACCGAGTGTCAGACAAACAAATGAGACAGCCATAAAAAGCTGACACAGGCCGGGCCATAAGTGAAAGGCCCGGGCGAAGCCAGAACTTCGCAAATCTCAAGCAGCAGCAGCTGACTGCTAGGTGCTGGTGGTGACTGGGCTGGTTTCCTCTTGTAGAACAATTATTTGTGGTGCCTATATTGCCATGGCTACTGGGGCAAGTTGGGGTGTTCCTCCAGCTGACATGATCGTGACCTCTCTTTTCCCATTTTGACATTACTAATGATTGAAGTTGTTGGTACAGATTATGGATGTCACTAATATATAGTCTTTTATTTTATCTATACATTTGTCAATCATCCGTATGAGCACTTCTCAAACTCCAGTTCTAGAGAAATTTGTGTGGTCTCATTATACACTTATCAGAACCATTCTACCGAGCTAATGCATCGGTTGCCTGTTTTCCAAACATACTTTTGTTAAAAAAAAAAAAAGTATATATATATATATATATATATATATATATATATATATATATATATATATATATATATATATGTGTGTGTGTGTGTGTGTGTGTGTGTGTGTGTGTGTGTGTGTGTGTGTGTGTGTGTGTGTGTTAATGCATGACAGTTCAATTCTACCTTTGGCCCTTAAAATATACCAAGATACATTGAACACAGGGTCTAACCACCAGCCGTCGTGAAAGAAAACGGGTGCGGGAGGAGTTAATGACGTCACCTGCGCCATTCCCTGGCCGATCGACATTCAGCTGCGAAGCCTTAAAATTACTTATTATCTGCCTACTTTCCACACAAGAAGAATGTGAATTCAGCGTCTGTGTATGGCTCCTTATCAAACTGGAAACAAACGCAATATTACCTAAGTTTCTTAGATATTGTCAAAGGAGGAGATGGTTTCACTTGTGTGGGAGACGAAATCCCATCATTGCCGACAGTGCTGTGGTCTGACTAGCTCTGCGTTGAACGTAGTAGATGTCGGAGAAACATTAATACTTTTGAATATATTATTGCACCAAGAAATATGTTAGAATAAGGGAAGGTACAAGAAACGTACTGGCTAAGCTATACTGCGATGGTATGAGTAGATATGCTAATTATTAAAACACAGATGAAATCTATTTAGTCTGTGATATGCTTGACGAATAGAATGGAAATATCGGTTAGTTTGACACAGGCAAATCAAGGCTGTTTAACCTAATTTACATGAGGTTTTCTGTAACACGGTTAGACTAGAAAAAAAATCACTGACAGATTGTTGTACATCTACACATTTATTTTGATAAGGCACACTATAACAAATATAGTATATATCATGATTGATATATTAACCAATAATTTATTTACTTTATTAGGTTAAGCTAATCTGTATTCTCTCCTTCAAATAAAACGCTTAGCGGTGGAATAAAAACTTTCTCGTCGCCAGTTTCTTGGGTCGTTTGCTCGTGGAGTCAGCAGAGTGGTTCACGGCCCCACTGGATGCCTCGTCGGTGGCTTTTGAACTACGAGAGAGAAAGAGAGAACAGAGAGAAATAAGCCTATGTTCATTGTTTACGAGAGGCCAGGTACGAGGTGATCCCTGTGTGGTAAAATTTGAGAATATACAGACAGGACTTCAGGTTTTGCTTGGATATTTTCGTTTTTTTTTCTTTGATTTGTTTATTTTATTGTTTCGTTGTTGTGATACATATTTACTTTCAAAGTGAAAGAAATGTGGATATTAAATGGAAATATAAATGAAAAATATGTCTGATTAAATTTCATTAATTGGAAAATATAATAGTAAAGTGAGGTATAATGAGTAATCATTATTAATTTATGGATACAATTTAAAAATTACACATTAAATAAACAAGATAGTATAAAGATCTTTAAGTATTTGCTAGTAAAAAGATGAGTTGTGCTGTAGCCACACGCCTCTATAAACAGTCCATTCTCTGCAAGACCCATATTGTAGTAATGTTGCAAACAGGTACACCACATTTCGTTCCGCGGCGGACGGTGGTCAGACCGTATATTCTGTGGATTTTGACCTATACCGTGTTCTCAGTTATGTTTTCGTGCATTATGGGCATGGTCGGTGTACAGAAACCTTCTACATCATTTGTTAGCAGGCTTCCCTTACACGGCTATGCTTTTAGTTGAGCTGCTAACGATATTAATTTTTCCTACAACATCGTGTTAGTCACATGTCTGTTTTTTATGCTATTTTAGGTTTATCGCAATCAAGTTCGCATTCCTAAGATTCTCTCCAAAGTCTTGATCCTTTTTGCTGATTTTGGATGACTTCCCGGATAAAATAGTTGTGGCTTTACTGTTATATCATTAGGCTCTTGTGCTTGTAGCCGTAGCAGCTGGATATCTCGCCTGTTCGAAAAAGTTCCGTGAAGACCACTGACCAAATACCTATGCTGATTTACTTACTCGTGGTATTGCGTCTTTACCCTCCTTGACTTTTCACAGACTTGTCTCTGCCCTGCCTTCCCCTGTCTGCTGACGACAGCCGGTCCGCGAGTTGGCTCTGAATTGTTGCCGGATCTATTCGAGCACTGCTGTGATGTCGGCAAGGATGGCTGCCCTTCACACATGTATAGATTTTACAGTTCTAATTGGTGCATATGGAACAAGACTGTTATGTTTTCTTCTAACATTACCACTATACAACTACTAGTACAACAAATATTCCTACTCCTGGTGCTAAACTGAATAACAAACGACTCTACCGTGTTGATGTAATGGGTGAAAACCCCACTATACACAAAATGGGTCTACTGAAAGATGAGGCCACAGTTTCGAAATCGTAGACTTTGTTTTTAACGAAGAGGTAGAATATAAAGGAACTGCGGCTGAAGGACATGATGACACGAATAGTAATAATTATGATAATAAACTAATAATCATAACAATGAAAATGATAGTGATAATGATAATGATAGTGGTAATAGTAATGATAACAATAAGAAAATAGAATAACAATAATATTGATGATTATAATATTAGTAATGGTGATAATAATAATAACAACAATAATGATAATGATAATAGTAAAAATAATAGTAATGATAATAATAATAATGATAATAATATTAATAATAGTAATATTGATAATAATGTAGATGATATTCGTCATGATAATGATAAAGGTAATATAGATAGCAATAATAAAAATAATAATAATGATAATGATAATAATAATTGTAATAACAATAAATTCCACCAACAACAAAACAACAACAACAGCAATAATAACAATAGGGATAATAGTAATAATGATAATGATAACAACTGCAATAGTAAAAATAAAAATAATAGCAATAATTATAATGATAATTATAATAGTAAAAGAAGTAACGATGATGGTAATAATAACGATGATGATGATGATAACAATAATGATAATAAAATTATGATATTGATAACAATAAGAACAATGATAGCGATAATAATAATAATAATAATAATAATAATAATAATAATAATAATAATAATAATGATAATGATAATAATAACAATAATAAAAAGAAAGAAAGAGAAAAAAAAAAAAACAATAAATAATAATCATACTAATCATATCATATAAATAATAATGATAATTATAATAATGATATATGATAATTGATATTAAATAAAAATATATTAATAATAATGATAAAAATTATAAAGTAAATAATGGTGATGATATGATAATAATAATATATAACTAATAAATGATATTGATAATGATAATAATAATAATAATGATATAATAATAATGATAATAATAATGAATATATAATAACAATTATGAATTGATATATTTATGATATTGATGATAAATAATCATGATATGATAATAATAAAGATAATGATGATATGATGATGATGATGATGATGATGATGATAATAATAATATTGATAATAATAACAGCAAAAATAATAATAACAACAATAACGATAACAACAACAACAATAATGATAATAATAGTAATAATAATAATGATACTAATGATAATGATAATAATAATAATAATAATAATAATAATAATAATATTAATATTGATATTAATATTAATATTAATAATAATGATAATGATAATAATAGTAATAACAATAACAATAACAATAATGATAATAATAATATTAATGATAATAATGATAATAATGATAGTAATGATAATAATAGTAATAATAATGATAATAATAATAATAATAGTAATAATAATAATAATAATAATAATAAAAATAATTTTTATTATTATTATAATGATTATTATTACGATAATAATGATGATTATTGTAACAATAATAATTGTAACAACAATATTAAAAAGAATGATTATGATAATGATAACAATAACAGTGATTATGGCTTTACTACTTCTACTACTAATTTTAATACGAAAGAATGATAACACTAACCATGCTTAAATGATGACAACAATAATTATAATGATAACAAGAACAATAATAATATAATGCAAAAACAAAGTGTATAGTACAACAATAAAAACCACACCCTTGCACTTGCCATGCCTACAACGACCAAGCGAAATGTGTGTATGTATATAAATCTATATCTATATATATTTCGAATATTTGGTCCCAGGTGCTATCGGCTTCTCAATTAACCTGAGCGTAATTGTTTGCAGGTGCACACAACGGCACTGCACACTCCTCATTGCAAGTGGTGCCTGTTGCATGCTAGTGTCGAGTGTCAACTGCAGCTTGGCTTGGGCGAGTTGAACCGCTGTTTGATGTTTCTGTTTTTTAATCATTATGTATTTAGTGTTGTTATTGTTTCATTTGTGTTTTCAATGTGTTGTTGAATGTGTTATTGGCTGTGGAAGTGCGTCTTTTGTTGTTTCTGGTGCCTGTTTGTTGCTTTGATTTTGTTCATGGTTTTCAGCGTGTTTTCAAATGCTGTAGATGCTTCTTACCTATGTGGTAATTGTTAATTTTCTCTATATTGACATAAGGATATATATATTTTTTTAAATTTTAGTTGTTGCACTGTTTGGTACCATTCTAAAACTTATTTGTGTGAAGAATGTACATAGTATTGACTGTGTGTGTGTGTGTGTGTGTGTGTGTGTGTGTGTGTGTGTGTGTGTGTGTGTGTGTGTGTGTGTGTGTGTGTGTGTGTGTGTGCATGTGTATGTGTGTCTGAACACATACACAATGTTTGCATCAGCGTCTACATAAGTATGTATGTATGTGCATGAGCGCAGATGTAATGTACTACAGACCTTTACCTGGCCAAGCCTCGCTCCGGAGTGAGACACAGCACCCTATAAAGATGATA
>NC_051386.1:42424491-42434491 GCF_015228065.2 Penaeus monodon | reverse complement strand
CCCACTCTCTCCCTTAACCTTTCCCTTCTCCCTCTCTCCTCACCTCTCTCTTCAACCTTCTCTTCTCCCTCTCTCCTCACCCTTCCCCTCACCCTCAACCTTTACCCTAAACCTTCCCTCCTCACCCTTCCCTTCTCTCTCTCCCTCACCCTTCCCAATTCCCTTTCTCCTCACCTTACCCCTCACCTCCACCCTTTCCCTCTCCCTTCAACCTTCCCCTCTCCCTCACCCTTCCCCTCTCCCTTCCCCTTCCCCTCAGACTCCTCCTCTAGCTCTCCCTCACCCTCCCCCCTCCGGCCCATAGTCTCCAAGGCGAGCCTCAAGGTACAATTAATTCACTCTTTTTTTCTCTCCTTACCTGGGCATTCCTAAAGGCTGCCTAGCATTGGGTTTCTATAGGCCGCTGTTCGTCCGAGGAGATGTTTACCTTCGCTTCGTCCCCGAGATAATGGGACTTGAGTCTTACTTTAATGCTTTCTCTTGGTAATTATGGTTGCGTGGAGTGGCAGGAGGAGTGGGAGGTGGAGTGGGGAGGTGGAATGGGGATGTGGAGAGGCAAATGAAGTGGATGTAGAGTGACAAGTGGAAGTCGAGTGGCAGGAGGAGCGGGAAGTGTAGTGGAAGATGAAGTAAGTATAGATGGGAGTGGGAATTGTGGGTTTAGTGGATGAGATCAAGAATGAGAATGTAAAGCGGAGTGGTAAGTGGAATAAGAAACTGACAAATGGAACAACATGTGAAGTAAAATGTGCATTACAGTAATACGCAGAGGACATTCAACCTCACTCAACGAACAGACACTGAAACAGCACCAAGTTGTACTCGGGTATACAGACACTTAAGAGGAGTACTTGAGTGGTACTCCAAGACGTGTTTGAGGCCGTTTTGAGGTGCTTGTTGCTGTGCATTCTATGATAATTGGTGCAAAGGGAGACAATGTGGGTAAGTGAGTGTGCTCATGTACATGTGTGAGTGTGTGTGTGTGCGTGTGTGTGTGGGTGTGAAATAGTAAGAGAGAGAAAAAAAAAGAGAGAGAAGAGAGAGAGAGAGAGAAGAGGAAAAGGAGAGGAGAGGAGAGAGAGAGAGAGAGAAACATAGATATAGAAAGACAGGAGACAAAGACATCCACATAAACAAAGAGATATAAAGAAAAAGAGAGACTTGAAAGACACAGAGAAACAGACAAAAAGACAGAAAGAAAGAGATACAGAGAGAGGGAGGCCAACGGAGAGAGTGAGAAAGAAAGACCTCTATCATTACATCAAAAGTGTTTATTTTTCCTTTCCACACAGCAGCCCCGGCGAACCACCCTGATGTATTCATTATGAATATCCTTCATTATCATCATAATTACCTCTCTCTTCGGACCCTCAATTATCTCGACCGCCCTTACGGACGTTTGTTTCTTTATCTTGTTTTATACCGAGATCTGGTTGTTTCAGAAGGGCCTTTTGATGTTTAAGTCGATTTTTTTCCTTTTGCCTCGGTATTGTTGGTCATTCTAGTTATTCTTTATTTTTTTTATTCTTTTGCTCTTTTTTTAAAATGAACAAATTGGGTATTTTTAAAAAAATTTGGGAAAAAAAATTATTTTTTTTTTTTTTATATATATATTTAAAAAAAAAAAAATTTTTAAAATGATAATAAATAATATATTTAAAAATAATATATTATAAAAATTTTTATATTATATTTTAATTATATCCTTTAAAATTTTTTTAAAAAATTATTTTAAAAAAAATTAAAAATATATATTTTAAAATATTATAATTAATTTAATATAATATTTTATATAATTATATATATTATTTATATATATATAATTATATTTTTTTGTGGGTTTTTTGGGGTTGTTTTTTTTTTTTTTTTTTTTGGGTTTTTTTTTTTTGTTTGGGTGTGTGTGTGTGTGTGTGGTGTGTTGTTGGGTTTTGTGTGTGTGGGGGGGGGGGGGGGGGGGGGGGGGGGGGGGGTGGTGGGGGGTGGGTGGGGGGTGGGGGGGTTTGGGGGGTTTTTTTGGGGGGGGGGGGGGGGGGGGGGTGGGGGGGGGGGGGGGGGAGGGAGAAAAGGAAAAAAAAAAAAAAAAAGGAAAGGGGGAAGGGACGAGGGAAAAAGGGGACCCCCCCCCCCCCCCCAAAGGCACCCCCCCCCCCCCTTTTTTTTTTTTTTTTTAAAAGGGGCCCCCCACCCCCCCAAAAACCCCCCCCCAACCCCCCCCGTCTTTTTCCCCCACCCTTTCCCCCCGGGGGGGGGGGGGGGGGGTTTTTTTTTTTTTTTTTTTTTTTTTTTTTTTTTTTTTTTTTTTTTTTTTTTTTTTTTTTTTTTTTTTTAAAAAAAAAAAAAATTTTTTTCCCCCCCCCCCCCCCCCCCTTTTTTTAATTCCCCCCGGGGCCCCCCCCCCCCCCCCCCTTTCTTTCCCCAACCCCCCCCCTTCCCCCCCCCCCCCCCCTTTTTCCCCCCCCCAAAAAACCCCCCCCCCCCCCTTTTTCCCCCCCCCCCTTTCCCTCCCCCCCTCTCCCCCCCCCCCCCCAAAAAACCCCCCCCGCCCCCCCTCCTCTCCCCCCCCCCTTTTTTTTTTTTTCCCCCCCCCCCCTTTTTTTTTCCCCTTTTACCCCCTTTCTTTTCCCCCCCCCTTTTTTTTTTTTCCCCCCTCCTCCCTCCCCCCCCCCCTCCCCCTCCCCCCTCCCCCCCCCCCCCCTCCCCCCCCCCTTCCCCCCTCCCCCCCCCCCCCCCCCTCCTTCACCCCCTCCTCCCTCCCCCTCCCCATCCTCCCTTCCTCTCACCCCCTTTCCCCCCCTCCCCCTCCCCCTCCCCTCCCCCTCCCCCCTCCTTCACCCCCGTCCCTCATCTCGCCGCCCTCTCAAACGTGACCTGGGCGTAACTGATCACTTTGGTCGGGCGAGCGCGGGTTCAGAGGGAAAGGGGGAAGAGGCGAAGGAAATAAAGGGAGAAGAAGGAAGAGGGAGAACAGGGAAAACGGAGGAGAGGGAAAAGGGAGGAGAGGGAAAAGGGAGAAGAGGGAAAAGGCAGGAGAGGGGGAAGGGAGAAGAGGGGAAAGGGAGAGAAGTTGGAAGGGAGAAGAAACAACGAAAGTGCTGAGAGCGTGGACAGTAAGAGAGAGACATACGGAACGGGAAAGAAGGAGAGAGAGAGAGAGAGAGAGAGAGAGAGAGAGAGAGAGAGAGAGAGAGAGAGAGAGAGAGATTGAGAGAGAGAATGGGATCGAGGAAGGAGGGAATCTCGTGGTGTGAACGGATGACCCTTACAAATGGGGGGATTTACGAAAATTGGAAGAGGAGTGCGAACCGAAGATGACTTAGGAGGGGAGGAGGTGTAGATAGATGGGGAAGGGGTGGGGAGGGGGAGACGGGAAGGGGTGGGGAGGGGGAGACGGGAAAGGGTGGGGAGGGGAGATGGGGAAGGAGTGGGGAGGAGAAGAAGGGAAAGGGAGAGGAGGGGGAGATGGGAAGGCGTGGGGAGGAGAAGAAGGGGAAAGGGAGAGGAGGGGGAGATGGGGAAGAAGAGGGGATTAGATGGGGAAGGGGTGGGGAGGAGGAGATGGGGAAGGGGTTGGTAGGGGAGTAGGGATAGGAGTGTGGAAAAAGGAAGGGAGAGAAGAGTAGGAATCCGGAGAGAGAGGGTAGGGTGGGGGTAGGGAAGAAAGGGGGGGTAGAGAGAGAGAGAAGAAGTTGGGGTGGTGGTGCGGGAGGGGGGAAGGACAGGGGGAGGGGCGGGAGATATAAGGATGGGGGATAGAAGGGAGGAGAAAAGAAAAGAGGGGGAAGAGAAGGGAAAAGAAGGGGAAGAGAGGGAAGAAGGGAAAAGATGAGGAAGAGAGAAGGGAAAAGAGGGGGAGGGAGGGGAGAAGAGGGGAAGAAAAGTATCTCTTTCTGGAACACGGAGCAGAAAGTGGAAAAAAGAGGCTCTTGTGACATGAGAAAAGGAAACCTTGATTATATCTCCCCCTTTTTTAAGTCTCTCTAAGTCTCGGTTTTCTCTGCCTTTCTCGCTCTCTCTCTGTCTGGTTTATTTACATCTGGGACTCGCTTTTGTGTCATTTTGCCTTTGCCATCGTTCTGTCTTCATCTCTCTGTCTATCTGTCTACCACTCTCAGTATCTCTCCCTCCCTCTCTCTTTCTCTTTCTCCGTCTGTCTATGTGTTTATTTGTCTATCCATCTATCTATCTATCTCCCTCCACCTCTCTCTCTCTCTCTCTCTCTCTCTCTCTCCTCTCTGTGTCTGTCTGGTGTCTGTCGTCTGTCTGCTTGTCTGTCTGTCTGTCTCTCTCCTTCCTCACTTTATCTTTCTCTCATACTCTCTCGCTCTCTCCCTCACTTCACTTCCCCTCTGAGATACACCTGGTGAAAGATATAGGGGGAAAAAAATCCACATCGTATATTCGTGTGAAAATGACATCCAGAACTAATGAAATTAATTTACGTTTTCCCCATATAATCCAATTAGAAGAAAACGAGAAAGTACATAGTACAGTACAGGTACAAATTGCATTCTTTCGTCTCCATCCATAATACAATGCAGGTGCAAGGTAATATTTCGCAGATCTCATGTGCAATATTCAACATTTGTGACGGGAAGTTTTGAGTAGGTTTGTAGCGAAGAGAGGGTGTGTATTCATGTTTTTTTTCATGATTTTGTGAGACTTTAGGGATATATGTTTATACGTTCCGAACAGCAGAAGAATATGATAGTTTACTTATTTATTTATCTATTTATTTGTTTATTTATTCATTTATCTATTTATTTATTTATTTATTTATTTTATTTATTTATTATTACTATTATTATTATTATTATAATTATTATATTATTATCATTTTATTATTATTATTATTATTATTATTATTATTACTATTATTATTATTATTATTATTATTATTATTATTATTATTATTATTATCATTATTATTATTATTTTGTGTGTGTGCGTATGAGTGTGTCTATATGTTTGCCTGTGTGTGTGTTTATATGTGTGCGTTCGAGAGCATTCGCGTGTGCCGAGCACGAACATACACACAAACCTTCTACAATAATACTCGCAAACATCGACTTCAAAACACACAAAATTAAGACTTCGCCTCGAACACAGACTCCCAGCCCAATTGTAGAGAACTTTAGCCAGTCCGTGCCATCACTGGGAAACCACACGAGGCATAAAGCTCCCCCAAAAACGGGCTTTCGCACATTTCTTTTGGCTAAAAGATCGATAATCACGGTTTTTATAGCGAATTCATTTGCAACCAGGAGACGTATGCTCGACAACCCGCAACGTTTACGCGAATTCGACATTGTTGCATAGGCTAAAGATAGAGTTTGGTTTGTTTATGCAAACGTGTTTATGCATCAGTGTATGGATTTGCATTAAAACTTTGTTGTTATTTGAAAATTATAGAAAAAAATCAATATTTTTTTCTGAGCTATAGTGCAATGATTTCGTGCACTGCGTTTTCACCAATCATTTCTCTCGCATGAAAATCAATCATATATCTAAAGCCAGATATATAATACTTATGATAATGATGAAGTTATGATAATGATAATAGTAATGATAATAATGTCAACATAACAATAACATTAATGAAAGTAATGATGATGATAATGATAATGGTAATAATAATAATAATAATAATAGCAGTATTAGTATTAGTATTAGTAGTAGTAGTAGTAGTAGCAGTAGTAGTAGTAGTGATAATGATAATAATGATAATATAAATAGTAATGATAATGATAATGATAATGATAATAATAATAGTAATAATAATGATAATAATAATAATAATAATAACAAAAATATTATTAATATTAATAACAATAATGATACTACTACTACATCTAATAATGATAATAACATAATAATATTGATAATGATGATGATGATGATGATGATGAAATAATAATAATAATAATAATAATGATAATAATAACAATACCATCAATAATAATTGGAATGATATCAAAATAAATACATAAACAACAAAAATGTGAATAAAAACAATAATGATATTAATAATTATAATATTGCTAATGATAATTATAATGATAATAATAATAACAATAATGATAACAACAACACCAACAATAATAATGATGATAGTAATAATGATAACAATGATAATAATAGTGATAATCATACCAATCATAAGAACAGTTGTTATTTTGTTGATCACTGCGGTATAGTTGCTTACATCACAGAGACGTGGCTAAATCGTCTATTTGTTGACGGCGGTAGAAGACCCTTGAAGGAAGATTTCTCGATTTACTTCTTCTTAACAACCAGTCATTTCACTGCAGGACTTTGGTTTCTCTGAAATCGTTATTGAGAGGTTAGTTGGCAGCACCACCCTTGCCTAGTCAGCGGCGGTTCAGCTCGCTACCTCTTATGCCACGATGGCATAGGAGGTAGCGTTTGACTTTTCATGGCGATAAGTCGTTTTCTCGCCGTGAGACCGGCCTCGAGCTAGCAATCGGAGTGCAGGCATTTTACAATTACCGCAGCAGGGATTTGAACTCGGGACCACAAGGCTCAGAGTTCAGTGCTTTAACCACAGGACCATTGCGACAGTCCAATGGAAGGACTTTGGCAGGTAGACACCATTACTCCGAGTGGATGCCTTTCCTTTAATCAACGGCCATTTGAACAGGATTCGAACTTGCGTGGTGTCCCTCATGGTCCCCAGCCACGCGTTTCCGCTGCACCATGGCGGCCGCCCATATATTCGCTGTTCTTTGCTCGTAAGGATGTATGTTTTTATCTACATTTATGTCTTTTTATCTAAATCTTTTCTCCTTGCCCATCTCTGTTTCCCCTTCAAAGTAAGTTTTCTGTTGTATCTATCCTTCTGTCTTTCCTTTTTTCTATGCAATATATGTACATTTTAAAGACACGCTTTTGTGTCATAGGCACTCATGTTTTTTTTCTCAGATTTTCTTTGGTATTGGGAAGGACATCAATAACTACTGGCGTAGGTAAGTACTTCATCTTGAGAAACTACTTCCACTGTGCCGGATGCCAGCTAAACACGTGTGTGTGTGTGTGTGTGTGTGTGAGAGAGAGAGAGAGAGGGAGGGAGAGAGAGAGAGAGAGAGAGAGAGAGAGAGAGAGAGAGAGAGAGAGAGAGAGAGAGAGAGAGAGAGAGAGAGAGAGAGAGCATGAGAGCTCACGTCGGTAAACAAATAAATAAATGATAAAGATAAAAAGAAAATAAATCAACAAACGAAAATCAAGCGTAATCCAGGGTCATAGACGCGTTTCCAAAACAGGCCAGCCTCAGCGACTTCGGATGCTGTGCCTGAAATATGAATCGGGATGGACACCGGGGAGGGGAACGAGGCGGGGGTGAAGGAAGGGAGGGGGAGGGAGGAAGGGGGGATGTGGAGAGAGGAAAGGGTGGAAGAAACCGTGAGGGAGGGGAAAAGGGATAGGGAACAGGAGAAACAGGGGGAGAAGGGGAAGGCAAGAAGGACGAGATCAAGGTGAAGGGAAGAGCGAGGAGGAGGGAGGGGGGAGGGAGTGAGGGGGTTGAAAAGGCTGGAGTGGGGATGAGCGGGAGTTGGAGCGACTGTAAAAATATGCAAAGAGCTGTTGACTAGGCAGGCTCAAGGAAAATATAACCAGGTAGCTTCACTTCCATTTAACTGTAGAACTCAAAAACGAATTGTCTTTTTCCCAAGAGTATTCAGACGGCTGTTAATGCTAAGGCACTCGTAGTTATCATAAATAAAAGAGGGGAATTTTGGTTTTACTTCTGGTAATTATAACAATATCGAGTTAATTATACAAATTGTATATCTAGCTATATCTGATATCTCACAGCCCACTCTCATTGGCTAAATGTGGTGACGTCATTAGCTCTACCCCTTTTTGAGAAGGTCAATCTGTGCAATATAATATGCTAAGTGTGTTTTAGTGCATTTCTTTGAAAATGGTTCTGTAACAACAATGACCGTCTCATCTTATTGATTTGTATTATTTCTATTATTATTATTATTATCATTATCAATGATGTTGTTGTTATTATCAATATTAATGTCATTTTTATCATTATGTTTATAATTGTTGTTATTGTTCTTCTTATTGTTATCATCATTATTGCTGTTATTATTATTATTATTATTATTATTATTATTATTATTATTATTATTATTATTATTATTATTATTATTATTATTATTATTATTATTATCATTATTATTATTATCATTATCTTTATTATTATTATTATTATTGAACTAGTTTCACAGTTGATGTTACTGGTATTTTTCTCTTGTCTTAACATCAACTGTGAAACTAGTTCAATAATAATAATAATAATAAAGATAATGATAATAATAATAATGATTATTATTATTATTATTATTATTATTATAATTTCACTATTATTATTATTATTATTATTATTACTATTATTATCATTATTATTATTGTTATTATTATTATTATTATTATTATTATTATTATTATTATTATTATTATTATTATTATCATTATTATTATTATTATTATTATTATTATTATTTGTATCATTACCGTTATCATTATTATTACTCTTCATATTTTCTTCTTATTAGTATAATTACTATAACGACTACTTCTACTGCTACTACTTTTAATACTTGACCTTTATTTGTATTTTCTAACACGATCTGTCTGTATGTAGAGTCTGTATGAAAGTATTTAAGATAATGATTTAGATCACTGGTTTGTGTAATGCATAAACAGCATTTGGTATATACATATTTGATATATTGTATAAATATATGCATATGTGTATGTGTGATCTTCTATATCGGTACCTACTGGTATCGGTTTCTCTTGCTAGCTAGTTATAGCATTCATAAACATGTCTATATCCTATGGGTAAGTATAACGGGCATTTAGCTAAATCTGTTCGAAATAAGAAAGATGTGCACAGAAATATTAGGGAATAATTAAACAGCTGATTAAACATACAAGTAAAACAACCAATAACGGTTTAAGTTCTATACAAACAGACAAACGAATGAAAAAAATAGTCAGTAATAATGATAAAAAAAAAAATCACCAACGGCATTCCTCCATTAAACGTAAAATATCCAAAAGTGATATTAGACCATAATTAATGACTCTGCGCACAGGTCAAATGACACGATTAATATACGTCACAATTACGTAATGCAGCGGCAGGTTTGCGTTTCATTCCCAACGCTCACTGTACTTGTTGTTTATGTTTGTTCTTGTCTTGTTCGTCTTTGTTTTGTTTGATTTCATTTTTTTGGCTTGTTTGCGTTTTCGAAATTCATTCCGTGAAATCTCTCTCCTTCTTTCTCTCCCCCTCCTATGTTGGAGGGAGAGTGAAAGAGAGAGAGAGAGAGAGAGAGAGAGAGAGAGAGAGAGAGAGAGAGAGAGAGAGAGAGAGAGAGAGAGAGAGGAACCGAGATACAGACAGACAAGCACACACACACACACACACACACACACACACACACACACACACACACACACACACACACACACACACACACACACACGCACACACGCACACTTGGAAAGAGAGAGAGAGAGAGAGAGAGAGAGAGAGAGAGAGAGAGAGAGAGAGAGAGAGAGAGAGAGAGAGAGAGAGAGAGAGAGAGAGTCAGGAACAAACAGAAAGATAAAAAGAGCAGATTAAAAGGAAGAATGTCTCAAGAGGGAAGATGACATCCAATTTCACCCTCCATAATCATCACGATTGCTAATATTAATGAAAACTCAGGATCAAACTCGCTTTCATCAGCAAGATCCACGTCGCCGGAAACAAAAGAATGTCGCGAGGTGCAAGCGCCGCATTTAGGCGCCATTTCTCAATTACGCTCCTCTGTGATTTGCAGGATATTTTTTTATTATATTTTCTGATCAAACACACTTTTATTGCGTGTATTTTTTTTTCTCTCTCTTTCTCTTTCCTTCTTTTCACGCACTCATGAATATTCTAAAGATACCGCCTACTAAGTAATCAGGATTATAT
>NC_051386.1:42401991-42411991 GCF_015228065.2 Penaeus monodon | reverse complement strand
TAATCCAGTTGGAAAAGTAATTTACAAAAACAAAATACAAAAATTCAAAGATTATTGCAACAAGATAAGGAAAAATATTTAAATGAACATTGCCAGAGAATTGAAAACTGTTCTATCAATAAGACAACTAAAGAACTCTACCAAGGAGTACGAAACATCACACGAAAAATTTAAACCTACAATGGACACTATCAAAACTGAAGAAGGACTTGTTTTATGTGATGGAAAAGAAGTCAAAGATAGATGGAATCAATATTGTTCCAACTTATACAAAAAGAATAAAGATCTAACAACAACATTAATTAGACTCATGACAGCGAGGATGAACCACCGCCACTGCTGGACGAAGTAATAAAAGCCATAAAAGAAGTAAAGAATAACAAGAGCCCCGAATAGATGAAATTACAGCAGAACTAATTAAGAATGCTGGCGAAAGTGTTGAATATAATTATACAAACTATGTACAAAAATATCGAATGAAAGAAATGGCCAGAAGACTGGGTAAAATCAGTCTTTACTCCCATACCTAAAAAAGGTGACGCACATCCAATGCAACAATAATAGGACAATTGCATTAATAGTCACAGCAGCAAAATTTTGTTGAAATTATTGCTGAAAGAATGAAGTTGAAGTTAAGAGAAGAAATTTGCAGACGAACAAGCAGGTTTTCGCCCTGGAAAGGGTACCAGAAACCAGATTCTAAATTTAAAATTGATCATAGAGAAAAACAGAGAACATCAAAAGACCTATACCTGGTTTTCATCGATTATATGAAAGCTTTTGATACTGTTGATCACGATATCCTCTGGAATAACATGTACGATATGAAGTTTCCAAAACACATCATCCAACTAATAAAAGCCTTGTATGACCAACAACAAGCAACTGTAAGAACCACTTATGGGTTAACAGAATGGTTTAAGTCAAACAAGGAGTACGACAGGGTTGACATTCTGTCTCCGCACCTCTTTAATATATATTCTGAAACAATTATGAGAGGTGCTCTAGAGAATTTTGATGGAACTGTGGATGTTGGAGGATACAAAATATCAAATCTGAGGTACGCCGATGATATAGTTCTGATTGCCAGCAGTATCACTGAACTACAACAACTACTAGATAAAATTAGAGAAGCAAGCGAAAAGGCTGGTTTGTTTCTTAATGCCTAGAAAACTAAGATCATGAAGATTCAAAGATAACCGGCAATGAACAATGATGAACATGTTACAATCAATGGAATGATTGTGGAAAATGTGAAAGAGTTCACTTATCTTAGAGCTGTTTTAACTAATACAATTGATGATTCACCGGAGATAAGAAGAAGAATTACCATTGCCAAAAACGCCACAATTGCTCTCAATAACATCTGGAAAGACCGAAGCATTACCTTACGGACAAAGCTGAGGTTATTGAACTCATTAGTTTTCCCAATTGCATCATATGGTTCTGAGTGTTGGGTGTTGAAGTAGATAGACAAGAAAAAGATCAATAGTTTTGAAATGTGGTGTTACAGATGAGTACTGCATATTAGCTGGACAGAGAAGAAGATGAATGATGAAGTGCTGAGAAAAATAAATTGTAAAGACCGACTGTTGGACATCTTGAACAAGAGGAAATTAAAGTTTATTGGTCATGTAATGAGAAAAACTTGCTGACAGGGATGGTGATAGGAAACAGAGGAAGAGGCAAACCGAAGACAAGACTGAGCGACAATATCAAAGATATTTGCGGGCTGTCGATGGTACAAGTGGAAAGAAAAGCGTAAGATCGAGTTTAGTGGCGAAGGATGGTGGAGAGGTCCACGGCTGCTCAAACATGAGCATACCGTTATTGATGATGATATATATATATATATATATATATATATATAATATATATATATATATATATATACATACATACATACATACATATATATATATATATATACATATAGTATATATATATATATATCTATATCTTATTATATCTAACTATTATATATTATATATATATATATATATATATATATGATATAATATATATATATATATATATATCATAAATTCTCTATGTATGTAAGAATCCAATTACACTTTTACAAACGAATCTTTCTTATTTTTTAATGTTTTTCCATATAAGTCTGTCTGTGTATCTAACTGCCAGTGTTTCTACCCTCGAACCCTTGTCTTTCCCAATATCTATTTATCGTTTATTTGTCAACCGGCCACAGCACTCGACTTCTCTCCTTATAAACCCATCTCGAAAAACGGAAACAAGTAAAAAAAAAAAAAAAGGTCATCACGCGCGCAAAAAAAAAGACTTACATATATAATTTTTGGGGGGCTGTGCTGTTTGAATTAATTATCGAATCTCTTTGATGCCGAAAATATAATGTAACAAAGAGAATTCGTAATCAGCTGATCATTGCTCTGGTGAAATATATGATGCCACTGCTGATGCGCCGGTGTATAAAGTATGCCAATTCTAATATTAACTTTTTATCATTTTTATTATGATTATTTTTTTAACACCGCTATTCGGAATAAAACTCCCTCGAATTACTCTCTTTTTTCAATCAAATTCGAAACGAAAGGAAACCGAATCATAAAAAGGCAACACTTTTCGAAAGCAATTTGAATAGCAAAGGTAACTATAATAGTATTCAGAATAATCTCTTCGTAATCTAAAATCAAAATGAAAGAGAAGTGAAAAAAAAAAAATAAAAAAAAGATATTCATCATATCATTCAAAATTAAAAAAGAACAAGAATTGAAACCATTAAAAAATTAGATTCTATGAAACTAAAATATTAAAACAAAAAAAGATTAAACTCTCGATTTGAGGAAATATATTGAGAAAGATTGGGAGAACCATTACGACTTAATGATCATGTCACTGAATTGAAAGACATTTAAGGAAATTAAATACGTATATTTATGAAAGGACATTACCTACCATTGAAACGTCATGTGAATATCCCTTTTGTATTTCATTTTAATTGACTGATACTTTGTACTTTCATTTTTTTTTTTTTTTTTTTTTTTTTACGGTGACTTTTGATACACATTTTTGAAAGTATGTTTAATTTATTTTTGGAATGAAATACAAGCGTCGTTTGTTTGGTGCTTCTCTGTGATATCATTATTTTCTACATAATATTTTTGATTTATTAACATTATCTTAATTATAGGCAGTAATTAGCAATAATGATAATGGCTATCGAAGATGTCAACGTCATCACCATTGTCATCATCATCATCATCATCATCATCATCATAATCCTTATACACGTCATCATCACCGCCATTCTAACTTTTACTCTTTCCTTTCACTCCAATCTTCGAAAAATATAAAACAAAAAACAAAAAAAAAAAAAAAAAAAAAAAAAAATAGGTCCGTAATCCCCTGAGACTCCCGCGTGCCGGTCCCATTAAAATTCCCTTTAAGTGCTCCTTCCTTCGTTGCATTCTCCTAATCGCCTTATTCTGTTGCGTTGCGGCGGCCCTTGCAACGGCGCGCGATGTCCTGGTTGGGAGGATTCGCCAATCTCTGTGTTCGGCGGTTTATTTTGAGCGTGTTGGTTCGTGATTGTTCGGAAGGGAGTGCTTGGTTAGGTGTTGGGTATATAGAGTGATCGATAGATTGATTGATTGATAGGTAGGCTTAGATAGGAATAAAGATGGATTGTGAATGGGTTATTTATGTCCTTATACCTCTTTCTCTCCACTTTTTCACTATTGTTCACTTGTATTTTTATCCTCCTTCCTTCTTCCTCAAACCCTGACCAATACCACCTCCTTCTCCACGCACACGCACACGTACAAGTAAATACAAGTACACACCCGCAATTGCAAACGGCCTTCGAACTCCGGTACAAACGCAATCCCTTCGTTTTCCGTTTGAGGTATTGAGGGAAAACTATTTTATTATCACGAATATATATATATATATATATTTCGCAGAATTTTACCAGAGGTTCGTCGAAGGCTTTTACTGGATGTAGAAAACGATGTGCCCCGGCCCTCTTTCTCTCTCTATAGCTGCGTGCGTGTACATTTGTGCATGTATATTTCGGTGTGTCTTTGTGTGTGTGTGTGTGTGTGTGTGTGTGTGTGTGTGTGTGTGTGTGTGTGTGTGTGTGTGTGTGTGTGTGTGTGTGTGTGTGTGTGTGTGTGTGCGTGCGTGCGTGCTTGTGATTGCGAAGCAGGAATAAAAGGGGACTCGTAGTTGGAGGCGTTACATGTTCTTGGGAAAAAAAGTGATCTAACGGTCTGAACATCTTATTATGGACATCGGACTGCTTTACGCACGTGTGAAGTATTTTTGGAATGATACGCAAGCCAACGTAGATAATCATCTCATATAAACTGATAGATAAACAAATAAACGGCCTGACAGAAGGTTCGTAGATTGATAGATAGAGAGAAAGAGAAAGTGGCAGAGAAAGATAGAAAGAGAAAGAGTCTGCGCAGGCAAATAGATAAGCATCCAACTATCAAGAGACGTAGATATACAGAGTTATAAGTCAATCAAAGTGCCTCAGCGCTCCAAACCCGCTCGTCTGAAATGCCTCATTGGTACACGAACATTAGCCGCACGCCTGGCGCGTTTGCCGCCGTGCCTTTGTGCGTCGCGTTCAAATCCCGTGAAAGCCTGCGTGTTCTGATCCGCGCCAGTTTTCATGCCGCATGAAAGAGAGAGGGGGGGCGGAGAGAGAAAGGACTGAGAGAAAGAGAGAGAGAGAGAGAGAGAGAGAGAGAGAGAGAGAGAGAGAGAGAGAGAGAGAGAGAGAGAGAGAGAGAGAGAGAGAGAGAGAGAGAGAGAGAGAGAGAGAGAGAGAGAGAGAGAGAGAGAGAGAGAGATAAGTAGAATGAGAAAGAGAAACATCCGTATAATACGAAATTAAGTCCAATCTCTATCTCTATCAACGAATAACAACAGAGAATTAGTAATCATTTGAGAGGACATTCCTGAATTCCACCACAGCAGTCCAGCTGGCTACACTGCTCAGCCATGCGCGTAAAATCTTTAATGCTGTTATGCGGTCTACAGCTTCTGCAACATACGAGCAGTATCTACATGGCGGTGTACGCTGGGCTGTCTGTGCATCTGTTTATTTAACTTTATTTAAAGTTGTTGATGACTTTGGCGGTAGTTAAGTAGCATTAAAACAAAATGGTGAATATAAAAAAGTAAAAAAAAAAAAAAAAAAGTACAAAGCATATGTGATGCAGTAATGATGATAAAAATAATGATGAGTCATGATGAAAATAGTAATGGAATGAAATAACTATACCAGTGCTAAAAATGCTAATATTAAAGAAAATGAAGATAATGATAATGATAACATTTACAATAATACTTATAAGATAGAAGACAGGACAGAAAAAAACGGTAATACTGAATGATGATAGTGATGATGACTATAATACAATGATAACAGTAATAACGATAATAATAATATACATAGTAATAGCAATAATAAAAATTATATCAATAATATTGATAATAACAGTAATAATGATAATGAAAATAATAATGCTGATGATAACAATGACGATAATGATGATAATAATAATAATAGTAATATTGAAAATAATAGTAATAATATTAATAATAATGATATTAATAATAATAATAATAATAATGGTAATGATAATAATACCAATAATAATAATTATAATAGCAATGATAATAATAATGGCAACAATAATAATAATTATGATAACTGTAATAATGATAATAATAATAATGATAATAATAATAATAACAACAATGGCAATAACAGTAACAACAACAACAACAACAACAACAACAACAACAACAACAACAACAACAATAATAATAATATTAATAATAACAATAAAATCATAACAATAATAACAGTAATAAAAAATAATAATGATAATAATGATAATATAATAATAATGATGATGATGAACAGTAACAACAGGAACAATGATAATGATGATAATGATAATAGCAGTAACAGCAATAACAATAATCATAATGATAATAATGATGATAACAAAAAGAGTAATGATGATAATAATAGTGATAATAATATTAATGATAATGATAATAAATATAATAAGTATGATAATAATGACAATAATAATAAAATTTTCCAGGACAGACACAGTGATACCAACGTTTCTATCATTATGATAGATATTATCTATTTTTTTAAAATCTATCATAATGATAATAATAATCGCAACAACAGCAATATTAAGGCCAAGACATGTAGAGTCACGCAGCCAAATCTTGCTACAAATGAAACCCGAGACCGTGGTTGAGCTCGATCTGGTCTCAACAATGGAAATCCGACCTGGCCTAACTCTCACTCCACGTGTCACCGTAACCTTAATACGTGAAGTTACTTAGCGTGTACAAACAGCAGGTGAGACACGGTACGGTAATATAGATTACTCACCCACACACGTACACACACACATGCATACACTTACACACACACACACACACACACACACACACACACACACACACACACACACACAGAGACCTGATTAGAAATCCCTGTTCTTATGCTTAACAAAGACACGAACTTCCATGTCTTACGTGAGTGAATTTGTCAAAGGAGACAGCTTGGAAAATAATAAAAAATGGATGGACATTTCTCCTCACAGACTCCATCATTAACAAAGTTAGCCGGGACAATCTCCGTGCCAACAACAACAAATTTTCACTTTCACGCAGCACAGTAGGATGACGTACGGGCGCAGAGTGCCAAGAATCCTGAAGAAAGGGTGCCACGGCTTCGAGGGAGAACTATTCCGGAAGCAGTGACATAGGCCGTGATGGCGTCGTTTCTAGTGGCAACATTGTGAATATTCTGCAACAACACTTGTGGCAACAGAAGCACAGTTTCTGGAACATTTATAGCATCTTTAGTGCAGGGACTTGGCTCCAGAAGCGGCAATATCTGCATTGTGTCATCCTGCTATGGAACCAATTTGTCACGGAAGAGGATGGCATTCATATATATATATATATATATATATATATATATATATATATAATTATATTATATATATATATATATATATATATATATTATATATATATATATATATATATATATATATATATATATATATATATATATATATATATATATATATATAAATATATATGTACACACACACACACACACACACACACACACACACACACACACACACACACACACACACACACACACACACACACACACACAGAGAGAGAGAGAGAGAGAGAGAAAGCGAATATAAATAAATTCCATTAAAACACAAGGAACCTACAAAACACTTGCAAGTAACAACCGGCAAAAAATCCTAATCATAATGCAAAATCACGTCAATCAACTGAGAGAAAACAACGGGCCCCAGACGCATACCCGGCGAAAATGGGGAAATAAGTCGGCCTCGCAACTGGCCATCAAAATGCAGCGTCAGCCGCACCGCCCACAAAAGGCGCTCCAGATTCCTTTCTTCCAGATTCTTCGAGGAACACAAAAGGAGGTGACCCGCGAGACCGCCCTCCCAAAGCCGCCCGATCGCTAATCCAATTTTTAACCAGTAATCATGGGATTGTAGCGGGGCTGGGGGCACGGACGCGACGCAGGAACTATATCGTCAAAAAAAGAAGCTGAAGGTGGGGTGGAAAGGGGGGTGGGTGGGGGGTAGGGGAGGAAAGGGAAGGACGGCGAAGGAAGGAGGGGGGGGTAGGGGCAGTGAGGAGAGAGAGGGGAGGGAAGTGGGATTGGGGGTGAGGGCAGGGAGGAAGGGGAAAGAGAAGTAGGGGAAGGGGAAGGGGAAGGGGAAGGGGAAGGGAAGGGGAAGGGGAAGGAAAGAGGAAGGTGAAGGCAAAGGGGAAGGGAAAAGGGAAGGGAAAGGGGAAGAGGAAGAGGATGGGGGAGGAGAAAGAGGGGAACGGACTTGGTGGGGGAGTGAGCTGGGAGTGTAGTGTAGTAGGGCTGAGGAGGGAAGGAGTAGGGGAAGGAGGGTAGGGGCTGGGTGGAGGGAGGGAGATGAGGGATGGAGTTGGGGGGGGGAGAAAGAAGAGAAAAAAAGGTGTGACAATGAAGATATTTTTATAAGAACCCTGGACAGCTGCCATGTTTGACCGCGTTTCGGGGATGGGAAGGAGGTGTAGGAGAGAGAGGGGAGGAGGAGGAGAGAGGGGAGGAGGAGGAGGAGGAGGAGGAGGAGGCGTGATTAACGAAGATGGGGAGGAGTGGATGGGGAAGATAAAAGGATATAAAGCGGGTGAAAGGTGTAGCTATCTTTATATTAATCTATCTACATCCATTTATTAAGCGACCTTTCTGTCTGCTTCTACGCACACACACACACACACACACACACACACACACACACACACACACACACACACACACACACACACACACACACACACACACATATATATATAGACAGATACATACATACATACATACATACTTACATACATACATACATACATACATACATACATACATACATACATACATACATACATACATACATACATACATACAAACATACATACATACATGTAGGTATAGAAATACGTACATATACATGTGTGCATACAATGTGCGTGATAAAAACCTCCTGGACATCGTAAAGCCACTTCCGATCCTCAAAAGCTCAAGTACTTCGTGGCAATAATCTCGAGGAAGTCATCGGCGTTACCGCACAGACAGACGTGTTTCTTTTGCCTCAGTTTGACCTGCTTACCTCTCCTTGCTTACTGGAACGCTTTAAGAAACGCGATGGGATACCGGCTCTTACCCACGACAGCTTCGAGCCTACTCTTCAGAATTATTTCTTGGTGTCTGCAAGCTAAATGGACTTTTTTCTCCGACATTTGAAGCTGCAATGTTGACATACCTGTGTCTAGCCTAGTTTGCGACTCCCACTTGGATTTCAAACGTCTTAGAAAATTGTTTTTGTTGTTATCCTTTCCAGTAAGTTATTATCTTAGCATACTAGCAACGAGTCTCCTGACTGTAAGTTAATTTTCGCGACGGCAAGTGGAATGACTAAATATATGAAATATGACGGATACTATGCTATAGCGAGACCTGTCCCTTTCCCCTGAAGGAATCGTTAGAAAGTTGTTCTTTTTCTGGTCCCGAAAGACATGTACAACCTCGTGTTCGTCAGATTCGGGGGGTCCCAAATTTAAACGCTCTGGGTCAGGATGCTTGTGCTTTGTGTGGGACCTAAATATAAATCTGTGACAAGATTATTTCATAGGCTTATTTTCCGTACAACAGCACAACATCGGAATGGGAGTGATATAACTTTTAACCGACTTACATATGTAGGGATGTATATATGTATGTACGTATGTATTAACCAAGCTATCTATCTATCTGTCTATATACACATACACACATCTACCTGCATAGCTATAGACACACACACACACACACACACACACACACCACACACACACACCCCAAACACACCCCACAAAACACACACACACACACACTCACACACACACACACACATACATAACAGCCGATCGACAAGGGGAGGAAGGGATCGAGGGCCACCAAAGGGAAGCACTGGCGAGGCCCGTCCCGCCTCCGCCCCTTCATGCCATCGTGGGCGGCCTCGTAATTTGTGGTTTCCTCTGCTCCCTGTAGGCCTACACCTGCCGACGCCGATCCTATTAAGCGAGGCTTATAAAACCGGTCCTTTTAACCGGGCTCTGTTGAGTGGCTCGTTGTCATTCTTCCACGGAATGAGGAAGATGGAGGAGGAGGGAATGAAAAAGGAGGAAGAGAAAAAATTTAAGTTTCGATATCTAAAAATTGTTCTTTGTTTTTTTCATTTTCATTGTTATTGCTTTAGCCTTATGGTCACAAAAATATAACTGTTGGTAGATAGGGAGAATATTATGACAGATAGGTAATAAAAACAATAACTGAATAGGAATTGATATTCAGTTCATAATTGGTTATTAATGTTTGCTAAAATTTACAAATGAGACCAATGGC
>NC_051386.1:42386991-42391991 GCF_015228065.2 Penaeus monodon | reverse complement strand
TTTTTTTAATATTCTTATTCTTTCACTTTCTACGATTACGTTTTTAGGAGAAGATAAACAGCAAACTTAATTTCAGGTTCAGTAATCCTGGAACGGCGAAGCAGCTGTTGCTCTCAGACACCTAAGTTATGGAATATATACTTATGCAAGGATTTCCAGACGCCAAGTTTAGATAGCGCATTATTGCAGTATTGGCCTTGCCTAATGGATCCTTGAGGTATGAGTGCTGGAACCATTGTTATGTCTTTTTTTCTTCCTTTTTGGAGGGAAAAGTGTAAGATGGAATTTTTTTTTTACTTTTTTTCGGTTTATTATTATTATTATTATTATATATATATATATATATATATATATATATATATATATATATATATATTATATATATATATATATATATATATATATATAATAATAGATATAGATATATATATATATAACTATATACTACACACTACACACAAACACACACCACACACACACACACACACACACACACACACACACATCAATATAATATACATATATAATACTATACAATATATATATATATATATATATTTTATATATATATATATATAATTATATATATATATATATATAATTATTATATATATATATATATATATATATTATATATATAATATATAATATCATATCTATCTATATACTATATATTATTCTATAATCATATATATATGCTTTTATTGTGAATAGACTACTTTGAATCAGTCAATCAATCTCATCTTTATTATTATTTTTTCTTTTTTCTATATCATATTATATGCTTTTTTAGTTGTAATGATATATACGCTAGCAGGCTTAATCTCAGAAATCTTGCCTTTTTTTTTTTAATGAGGTTATTAGTTATTATTTCGGTATTCTCTTCTTATTAAGTCACTATAATGATTTATTGCTAGTGACTTAAGCAGATTCTGCGTTCGCAAGAAGCGAAACCCCGTTTTTTTACTGCTTAGTGTAAAGCTACCGTTCGTATTTGTAGTCGTGTTTTATTGACTTATTAATCATATTACGGCGCAAGATAAACCGAAATCCGAGCCAGCTTTACGGTCTTTGTGAGCCATTGCGTTAATGTGAAGAGTTTTTTTTTTCGTAAAGTTTGCAGAGACATGCATAAACACGCGAGGCTAAGACAGGCACATGCGCCCAAACACACAAGCATGCAAAATAAAGCAAAAGATGAGAAAATATATGTGTGTGCTTTAATTAAACACATTCTCTCTCTCTTTCACACACAGACACACACACACACGTACACACACACACACAGACACACACACACACACACAACACACACACACACACACACACACACAAACACACACGACACACACACACACACACACACACACACACACACACACACACACAAAAAAAACACACACACACACACACACACACACACACACACACACACACACACACACACACACACACCAAGGGAGAAATGTATAAATGTTTGAATCAACCTGTGTATATGCGTATGTACAAAATAACTTTTTCTTAAAGTTCTCTCCATTTGGAAGTTACTGCGCCACCCACTCTAGGCAGCTTAAAATTCGGGGAAAAAGCAAACATATATTTCTGGCTCATTAGGCTGTCATTAGAATGCAACATTAGACTGAAGGAATTCTAAAAAGATAAAGAGCAAGTCCGATAAACGCAATCTTGCACAAACACTCGTCGACTGACACACAGACGATAACAGATAACGCAGCACCAACAGCATATATCACATTACTCGCAGAGACCCATTCTTGCAGTGAATAAATAAACCCAGAGAAAATGTAAGATACGCGAGTAATTGAGTTGAAAAAAACACCGTGAATTCAGTCAGATATATCACTAAAATATCTCTCGAACTTGGAAAAGCTAAAATAATGAGTCACTTTCACTGGTGGCTTACAGAAGGTGTGTCATCGATGAGAAATTAATTCGCTTTGCAACCTACCTCACTGATATTTTGCTATTGCAACATATGCAAGATGAAGAACTTTGGATCCCCAATAGGCAAGACTGCAAGCGTGAGGGCGATTCAGTGAAAGATCTGTCTATTCATTTATCTATTTCTCTGTTATTTATTTTCCCTACCAAGAAAATTATCGTCTTGTCGAGCATATTGTCAGTCTTCTTTGCATGAATAAATATTGAGTGTTTAAGTATTTAAGAATATCTTAAGAACACGATGACTATTACAGCGGACATAGTATACCTGCTTTTGCCTTAACATCCGGGAATTATTGAGCCAATTCACTCTTAAGACTTAAACTCGGAGTATTGAAAGTTTTTTCTCAAAGGTAAACTGCCTGATGTGGGATTCCTAGCACAAAAGTTCAGATAAAGTTCAAATGCATCTCTCCTGTGACATTTAAAAAGTGTTGATCCAGTTCATAAATCATTCTCCTGGACATTTTGGCGCACCAGAATTTTACACTTTGTTACTTTGTGATAATCGACGAAATCTTACTCGGAAATTGGTCGTGTTCCATTCTACTATTTTATTTTATTTTTTTTTTTTTTTCTTTTACCTTCGGAAATTGTCCGTTTTTCCACCTTAACATTATAAATCTTGTTCTAGATCTGTCGCTACTCCAGGGAATTTCTGACATTGCTATTTTCTCTGTGATACTTTTCATCTAGGTATTAATTCACGAGGCTGACATGGAATATATATATATATATATATATATATATATATATATATATATATATATATATATATATATATATATATATATATATATATATATATATATATATATATATATATATATATATATATATATATAATATATATATATATATATATAAAAAAATATATATATATATATATATATATATATATATATATATATATATATATATATATATATATAAAACACCTGGTCTTTCATCAGTCGCGGCACAAACTGCATTGTCTACTCCACGTGGCAAGTGTGTGTGTGAGTGTGTGTGTGTAGATAGATAGATAATATAATATCCTAGAAAGAAAAACGTAAATCTTATTGTTCATATTGCTTCTTTTTCCAAACAATAAATACTGAAATAAATGCCATTCATTTTATGAAATAAAATGCCATTTCATTTTATGAAATAAAATGAGGAGACTTCTTTATATTCGCGTCATAAACAAAGGTTATCTTTATTTGAAATATCGGCTTTTATTCCCAATATGTTGTCAAACACTTTTTCAATCACTAATATTGGGCAGTCGACGAGTAATACTTCCCACTGTTGCCAAAGGATCGCCTGCAAAAACCTCTCTCTCTCTCTCTCTCTCTCTCTCTCTCTCTCTCTCTCTCTCTCTCTCTCTCTCTCTCTCTCTCCTCCTCCTCTTCTTCTCTCTCTCTCCTCTCCTCCTCTCTCTCTCCTCTCTCTCCTCCTCTCTCTCTTTCTCTCTCGTCGTTTGTTTTCTCTCGCTGTGCTCTGCTCTGCTTCTCCTCTGTCTGTGCTTTCTCTGCTGTCTCGTCTTTCTGCTCTGTTCTCTGTCTCTCTCTCTCGTTCGTCTCCTCTCCCTCTCGTCTCCTCTCTCTCTCTTCTCTCTCCTCTCTCTCTCTCTCTCTTCTACTCTCTCTCTCTCTCCGTCGTCTTTCTCTCCTCCTCTCTCTCTCCTCTTCCACTCCCCCCTCTCTCTCTCTCCTCTCTCTCCTTTTGTCCTCCTACTTTCTTCTACAACTCTTCTTCTCTCCTCGTTCTGCCATCCGCTCTCGATCTCAACTGAATCCTCTCTTGCTCTCGGTCTCTCTCTCTCTCGTCTCGTCTCTCTCTCTCTCTCTCTCTCTCTCTCTCTCTCTCTCTCTCTCTCTCTCTCTCTCTCTCTCTCTCTCTCTCTCCTCTCTCTCTCCATCTTCTACATCTCCTTTCAGTCGTCTTTCCTCTCACTCTCTGTTTCCACCTCCCACTCCCTCTCTCTCCACTCTGCTTCCATTTTTTGGCTAGCTTTTCAAAACAGAACTGTATCAAAATTCCATCAGTTCTGCAGCACCGAATCCCCAACTTTGAAAAGTCCTTAAAATATAGTGGGATTTATGGACGGCAGAAAGAGGCGCAGGGAGGGGGTGAGGGGGAGGGGCGGTGGCGAGGGAGAAGGAGGGGAGGGAAAGGGAGATGGAAGAGGGGAAGGAAGCCATAGGAGGAAGGAGAAGCGGGTGAGGGAAGGAAGCAAGGAAGAGGAGTAGAAAGGAGAAAAGATGGTGAACTTGTGAGGAATTGGAGAAGATCTGAGGTGTAAGGTCCTGCTCTCTACCCCCCCCCCCTTTCTGTCTGTTTCTCTTTCACCCTCCAACTCTTATCCCTCTCTCTCTTTCTCTCTTTTCACTGTCTTCTTTCCGCCTTTTATGTTTCCTTTTTATGTTTCAAATCTTCTTTCTCCTCTTTTTTTGTCCTCTCCTCTCTTCCTCTTTCTCCTTTTCTCTCCCTCCCCCTCTTTTCCCTCTTCTTTGCCCCTCACCCTGTTCTCTCTCTCTCTTTTCTTCCTTCTCCCCTTCTCCGCCTCCCCTCTTGATTCTCTGTTTTCCTCTTTCTCCCCTTCTTTGCTCCCCTCCCTGTTCTTCTTCTCTCTTCCCCTTTCTCCTCTTCTCTGTCCTACCCTCTTCCCCACCTCTCTTCCTTTTCTCCTCTTTTCTGATTCTCCCCTCTCTTTCTCATTTTTTTCTGTCCTCCCCTATTCTCCTTCTTCCTTCCCCCTTTCCTCCTCTCTGTCCTTCCTTATTCTCCCTCTCTCCCTCCTCCTCCTCTTTTCCTTCTCTCTCCCTCTTCCTCCTCTTCTCCGTCCTCCCTTCTCCTCCCTCTCCTCCCCCTTTCCCCGTCCCCTTATGCCAGCATCAGAGACGTCTCATCCCAAAGGCACCTTCATCTCGGTGTCTCCGCGACCTCCTCCCCAGCATCCTCCCCTCAGCCGAGCATCTTATCTTGGCATCTCATAACGGCCAGCATCCTGACGTCTTCGCTCGGGCCTTCACTTGCACGCCTTCGCTGGATCG
>NC_051386.1:42374491-42379491 GCF_015228065.2 Penaeus monodon | reverse complement strand
ACGGTTGGCCCCTGCCTCCGCCCATCTCGACCAGCCTCTACGCCCACACGCCCCCACTAGTACCTCATCTCCTCCCTCCCCCCCCTACCCAATACCTCTTCCCCATCCCCTTCCACCTCCCCCCACCCACCCAATGCCTTATCTTCCCCACTTCCCCCTACCCCCCCCCCCACCCACCCATTGCCTCCTCTTCCCCCATCCCCTTCCCCCTCCCCCCACTTACCCAATACCTCCTCATCCCCCCTTCCCCCTTCCCCATCCTCCTACCTACCTAAAACCTCATCTTACCCCTTCCCCCACCTACCCAATACCCCCCCCATTCACCCAATACCTCCTCTTCCCCATCCCCTTCCCCCTCCCCCCACCCACCCAATGCCTCCTCCTCCCCCCTTCCCCCTTCCCCCTCCCCCCACCTACCCAATGCCTCCTCCTCCCCCCTTCCCCCTCCCCCCTCCCCCCACCTCCCTCTAACCTCTTTAACCTTCTGCATATTTCATTTTATCTATTTGGTTATTTACATATGTATTTGGCCATTTACTTACTTCTCTGCATCCTCTTACTTGGTTTTGCTCCTTTCTTCATGATCGCATCTTGCTTATTTTTAGTATAATTACTTTTTTAACATTATTATATCTTTTACTTGAATACAAGTAATGGTAAATTTTGGTTTTGTTATAGATTATCCCTGAAGCTACTTCTTTCTTCCATCGTCTTCTTTTTTCCTATTATTATCTTTTCTTTCCCTCCTTCCTCCCCACTTTCTACGATACCCCCAACCCCCCACCCCAAGTACACCCTCAAACCCCCACCCTACCCCCATGCGCATCCACTGGCGCCCTCCTCTTCCTCCCCGCCTCCCCCTCCCCCTTTCACATACCCTCCCCTCACCCCCCCCCCCACCCCCATAGACAGCCACAAGCCCCGCCCACTCCGGCCAAAGGGATTCCTTCATCTTATCTTGAGGGAGTTAATTGTAGGGGTGAGATACACACCAATAATTCAACGTAGATGATGCACAGGGGAGGTCGATGGAGAGAGAGAGAGAGAGAGAGAGAGAGAGAGAGAGAGAGAGAGAGAGAGAGAGAGAGAGAGAGAGAGGCAGACAGACATGAAAGACAGCAGACAGACAGATAGAGAGATTATCATCCTTATCATATACATTACAAACAAACAGAAAGACAGGCAGCAGACAGACAAATAGAGAGATTATCATCCTTATCATATACATTACCATCTAATTACATATCATATTACTTTTTCCTATTCCTTCCCTACCATGCATTACAGTAGCCATCACCAATACAGGAAAACCATAAAAAACAGCAGTTATTAATTAAAGGAAAAACAGAAAAGTCATGAACAGTCTCTCAAACTCATTTTTAAAAATCAAATCCAACATGATAATTTTCTACAATTTTCCCCTCATCTATTTTCGTTTCCCCTCAGAAGAAATATTGAGGCAGAAAAGGGAAGTGTCGAATTTCATGTTTCTATTTTTCATTTTTTTTCTCTCTCTCTGTCAGACTTATTCTCATTCAAGCATGCGAGGGGAAATGTGTAGGCCTATGAATACTCTCACGCCTTCCGGTTTTCTGTTTCTGCTCTGTCTGTCCATCTCTCTTTCTCTCTCTCTCTCTCTCTTTCTGTCTATCTACCTGTCTGTCTATCTATCTGCTTGTCTCAATATCTGTCTGTCTCTCTTTGTCTCTGTTTCTCTGTCTTTCTCTCTGTTTGTCTCTCTCTTTCTCGCACACTCGCCCTCCTTCCCTTTTTCTTTCCTTCTCTCTCTCTCTCTCTCCTACTTTCCTCCTCTCGCTCTGATCCTTTCGTTTCTCCCCCCCTTCTTCTCCCTCTTCTTCGTCTGTCTCTCCAATTATCTCGAGTCTTCTTATCTCCTGTTCCTGTCATTCTCTGTCTTCTTATCTCTCGCTCCTTCCGCCGCTCTCCTTGGCCCGACCTTGCGCGTTTAATATGTTATCTTTTATCTGATGTGTACGTCTTTCGGGAGGATGGAAAGAGTGAAAATGAGTAAAGGAGAAAGGGGAGCGAAAGGAGAGGCAAGGGGGGGGGGTCGGGAGAAGGAGGGGGAGGAGAAGGAAGCGTTGGGGAGAGAGCAAAGGCGAAAGAGAGAGAGAGAGAGAGAGAGAGAGAGAGAGAGAGAGAGAGAGAGAGAGAGAGAGAGAGAGAGAGAGAGAGAGAGAGAGAGAGAGAGAGAGAGAGAGAGACTTTTTGACTCTGACAAGTTTATTGAGACAAAAGCTTACATCTCAAAAGGATGAGGTGGCGTAGGTTATCCTCACCCCTATCTTAACAAGGCCCTGTGTGGGCTCACATCTCAAACACAGAACTTGGATATATGAACGGATTAGAATAACACACAATACTTAAAATACAAAAAATATAAGTATTCAGAATTAATGGTTGACATATCAGTCGAGAGAGAGAGAGAGAGAGAGAGAGAGAGAGAGAGAGAGAGGAGAGAGAGAGAGAGAGAGAGAGAGAGGGAGGGGGGGGGGGAGGGAGGGAGAGAGAGAGAGAGAGAGAGAGTGAGAGAGAGAGAAGAGAGAGAGGAAAAAAGCGAGAGAGAGAGAAAAAAAACGAGAGAGAGAGAGAAAGGAGAGGGAAACCCACGCCCCCAAACAGAAAGCGAGAGAACGAAACGGCAAAACAAGGCAAACAATCACCTCGCGAAATCCGTCACTCGCCGACCCTAATGAAACCCAAACAGCTTCACTCGCGCGCCTCGACACTCGCTTCGCCAGCTGCTTCGAATTCTCTCTCCTATTTGTGTGCCTCGGCCGCTTTATCTGGCCTTCGCATCAGCTCCCTTTCCTCGCTGATTTATCCTTTGCCACATCGCCCATTACCCCGTCTCCTTCATTCATCACTTCGTATGCCCCTATTCCCTTCCTCCCTCCCTCCGCCCCTCTCTCCTCCCCCTCTTCCTTTTCTCTTCCCCCGACCTCCTACCTCCTCTCTCCCCCTTCCCTTTTCCCCTCCACCTCTCCCTCACCCCATCCCTCTTCCCCTCCACTTCTCCCTCTCCCCCTTCACCTCTCCCTCACCCCCTCCCTTTTCCCCTCCACCTCTCCCTCACCCCTACCTCTTCCCCTTCCACCTATCCCTCACCCCCTCCCTCTTCCAATTTATCCCCCCTCCTTCCTCCCCCTCCCTACACCTCCTCGTCCTTCACCTCTCTCCCTCTCTTTCTCTCCATCTCACGCCTTCCATTCATCATCCTCCTTCTCCTCCTCCCTCTTTCTTCCCCCCCCCCCATCTTTCTGTCCCTCCCCTCATCTTTCTTTCCTCCGTTCCGGCTTTTTCTTCTGTGGTGCCTCGTTCTTCCTGTTTATTTATTTACTTATTTATTAGTGTTTTCTGGGTTGTTTTGTATTTTCGTTAAGCTTTTATGTATGTTATTTTCTATCATATTCATTTTCATTTTCGTCCATTTCTTCAGTGGAGATTTGATTAATATTTGGTGAAAAAAGTAAAGACTGTAAATCAAGTGATTAGTAAGGAATCTCCATATATATACATATATATATATATATATATATATATATATATATATATATATATATATATATATTATTCATATATATATATATATATATATATATATATATATATTCATATATATATATATATATATATATATATATATATATATATATTCTTTTCTTTTTAATTGTAGTTTTTCATGTTGTGATGCTCTTGGAGTGAGTACGTGGTAGGGTCCCCAGTTCCTTTCCACGGAGAGTGCCGGTGGTACCTTTTTTAGGTAATCATTCTCTCTATTTATCCGGGCTTGGGACCAGCACTGACTTGGGCTGGCTTGGCCACCCAGTGGCTAGGTAGGCAATCAAGGTGAAGTTCCTTGCCCAAGGGAACAACGCGGCGGTCAGTGACTCGAACCCTTGAATTCAGATTGCCGTCGTGACAGTCTTGAGTCCGACGCTCTAACCATTCGGCCACCGCGGCCTTATATATATATATATATATATATATATATATATATATATATATATATATATATATATATATATTTATATATATATAAGTGTGTGTGTGTGTTTATATATGTATATATATTCATGAATTATATATATATATATATATATAATATATATATATATATATATACATGTATAATATATGAATATATATATATATATATATATATATATATATATATGTGAGTATATGTATATATATACACATACAACCACACACACACACACACACACACACACACACACACACACACACACACACACACACACACACACACACACACACACACACACACACACACACACACACACACACACACACACTGATATATATATATATATATATATATATATATATTATATATGTATATATATATATATATATATATATATATATATATATATATATATATATGTATATATATACATATATATATATATGAATATATATATATGTATATATATATATATATATATATATATATATATATATATATATATATATATATATATATATATATAACCAAGAAACCGCTCCACTAGAGATAAAGTGGGGGAGGTGGGAGGGCAGCCGGGTTTCGGGACTGGGGAGGGGAGGGGCAGGAGCAGAGGGGGGGGGGACATAATTAATATGTCCCTTAATAACGTATTTTAGCTTTCTCTCGACACACAAAAGGTTTCCAGGGAAATTATCGCAAGTCTTTTCCCGAGCCTAGAAGAGAGTCATTTAGTCTAGGGCTCTCCGTGGGCTTATAATTGCGCTGTAATGATGTGGGGGCTTGATTCTCAAAGAGGAATTTTATTTTATATATTTCTTTAAGGTCTGGCTGTCTGTCCGTCTGTCCGTCTGGCTGTCTGTCCGTCTGTCTGTCTGTCTGTTTATCTCGTTGTTTCTCTGTTTCATTCACTTATTTTAGATTTTCTTTATTCTGTCTCTGCCTCTTTCGCTCTCAATATTTTTCTCTGTCTAACTCTCTATTTCTC
>NC_051386.1:42351991-42359491 GCF_015228065.2 Penaeus monodon | reverse complement strand
ATTATTATTATTATTGTTATTGTTATTGTTATTGTTATTATTATTATTATTATTATTATTATCATTATTATTATTATTATAATAATAATTATTATTATTGTTATTATCATTATTATTATTATTATTATAGCCATTATTATTGTTGTTATTATCTTATCAAAATATTTATTACACTCATTTTCATTATTATTATTATTATCATTATAATTGTTATTATTGATTTTTTATTATTATTATTATCCTCATATTATTATCACCATTATTATTATTATAATCATTATTATTATCATCATCATTATCATTATTCTTACTAATGCTATAATTATTACTTAATTATCCCCACTATTACTATCATTATTGTCATTGTTATTATTATTGTTGATATAATTATCATCATCACTATTATCATTATTGTTATCAGTATTATTATCCTTAATATCATTATTATCATCATTATTACTTCTATTACTATTGTCATCATTGTTAATATTATTATTTATTATTATTATTATATATTTTTTTTCATTATTTTTATCGTTATTATTATTGCTATTATTATTATTATTATCACTACCATTATTATTTTTTTCAATTATTTTTATAATTATAATTTTTATCAACATTGTGGTATTATTATTATTATTATTATTATTATTATTATTATTATTATCATCATCATCATCATCATCATCATCATCATCATCATCATCATCATCATCATCATCATCATCATCATCATCATCATCATTATCATTCTTCCTGTTCTTTTTTCATCTTATTATCATTATCATCCTTATCGCTATAATCATTACTATCATTACATTATTATTATTATCATAACTGTTATTATCATCATTATCCTTATCTTTATCTCTCATCATTGACATCATTATCATTATTGATATTACCATTATGGTTATTATTAGTAGTATTAGTATGAATATTATTACTGTTATTATTAATACTGTTATTATTATAACTATTATCAATGTTATCATCATTTTCAAATCATCATTATCTTTAAAATCATTATCATCATCACATCTCATTAAACATCTCCAAATTTAAAATTTTAAAATTTATAGGGGTATAACCCTTTATCATTATCAATTCATAGTTCTAGTATTAGCAGTAGTAGTAATAGTAGTAGTAGTAGTAGTATTATCTTTACTATCACTATAGACTTTATTAATGTTATCATTATCATTGACATATATTCTGTAAAACTTTGCTCTTGTCCCAACCATTATGATTACTAATATCACTGCGATCATCATCGTCAAATATAGAAGAAAATAGAAAACAATGATAAAGCATATCAACCAATACAGCCAATGTGATATCACGTAGATTATTTGAATATATTTGTTGGAAAAAACACTAATGCTTTATACGATTCCTCTTACTGATGTGTCTGAAACCGCTACAGAGTGTGAAAGCAATTGTAGCATATTTGCTCACACACATATATATATATTTATATACACAATATATATATATAATAATTTTATAATTATTATTTTAAAATATATTTTAAAATAATTTTATAAAATTAAAATATATAATAACTTTTAATATTATATATATATATTATATATATTAATATATATAATATAAATTATATATTATATTATATTATTTATAATATATAATAATAATAAAAATAAATATTATTATAATTATAAAAATTATATATATAAAATATACATAGATTACAAATATCTATTATTTTCTATTATCTTCTATTATCATTAAACTATCATCTCTTTTAATATACATTTTTTTTATGTTTTAAAATATTTTTTGTTATGCACCACACATACACAAGTGTGTGTTTTGTGTGTAATTCTATATTATAATATATTATATTTTTATTAAAAATATAATATATATATATATATAAATTAATATATTATTATTATTATATATATAATATATATATATATATATATATAATATATATATATATATATAAATAATATATTAATTATTAACATTACAAAATTAATATATTAAAAATTATAATAAAAATATAATATATATATATATATTTATATATATATTATGTGGTGTGTGTGTGTGTGTGTGGTGTGTGTGTGGTGTGTGTGTGTGTGTGTGTGTGTGTGTATGTTGGGGTGTGTGTGTATTTGTGTGTGTTTGTTAGTGTGTTTTGTGTGTGTGGTGTGTGGTGTGGTGTGTGTGTGTGTGTGTGTTTTTGTGTGTTGGGGTGGTGTGTGTGTTGTGTGGGGTGTGTGTTGTGTGTATCTGTGTATTATGTTTGTTGGGAAAAAACTGTACCGGGTTTATATATGGTAGAAAAACCCCAATTCACAAACAATTTTTTGTTAAGAGATACATTTTTCGAAAATAAAAAGGATTCCATCTTTAGTCAGAAAAAAAGGAAAGAGGAGGAGGGGGCATTAAAGAGAGGAAGTGGAAAAAGGTGGGGGCAGGTGAGGAGAGACGAACGGACGCGAAGGAAGGTCAGGTCAGGTCGGAGGCGTACTTTCCGCATGGTGGCCTTCATAAGGAAGAAGGTGGAGGATCTGGGAAGCGAGGAGACTATCGGCAGGAGAAAAGCTGCTGTTCAAGTTAAAATTAGGCAGCAACTTGATTAAGGAGGATTCCACCAGGCTGCGGGCATGGACATCAGCGGAAAGAAAGACAATTCGCGCAGCTGACCAATCCATTTGATGGCCTGTGTTTCACTGATGATAAAAGAGGGCGTTGTTATTGTATCCCCTGGACACAGCGTATTTATGTTGAGACAGGCGTCCAAAGTACTCCTTATCACAGGAGGCACAAGGAAGAGCATAAGTGCCTGCCTTCGAGGTAGAGGGAGCGGGTGTGGACCCCGTTGCGACGGAGAAAGATCAGCCTGCAGTTGAGAGGGTGAAAGGGAGAGAGTAGATCTTTTCAGTATAGGGTAGGCTGTGGACGGGCAGATGAGAGTCGTGGTAAAAGGTATGCTGCGCCCTAGATAGCACAACGTCGAGAACATGTCGAGGATAGGCCAAGTATGGGGAACGAACGACGAAGGAGATCAATCACTTTATCCAGGTACTGGGGGTCACAACTGCAGAGGGTGCGGAGAAATAGCAAGGTGGCCACACCTCACTTTACATGGAATGGATTTTACGTGCATGGGTTTCCAATATATAGAGAAGAAGTGGTCATCAGAGCGATGAACAAAGGAGTCCAAGAAATGAAGCTTGTTGTTAACCTCCCATTCCACTTTGAAACGGATGGAAGGAGAGGGAGAGTTCATCTGCACCAGGAAATCCAGGAAGGAGCAGGTCATGAAGCCAGAGAGCAAAGACGTTGCTGACATATCTCTGTCAAACCGAAGAACGAGGGGAGATGGAAGGGTGAAGCTCAGACTCGAAGTACTCCATGAACAGGTTAGCCAGGACAGGAGAGAGGGGAGAGCCCATGGCAACGCCGGATGTCTGAGAGTAGAAGCAACCCTCAAATGAAAGGATTTAGACTCTACATACTGACGAATCAGCTGGAGGAAAACGGCGGTGGGCAGAGGGAAACAAGGATCTTCGGCGGGGAGCTTCCTCCGGAGGAAAGTGATGACGTCATCAAACTGGACCTTGGTTAACAGGGACTCGACATCCAAGCTCATCCTGGTCGCCGGCGAAACACCACGGACGCGGGAGATGAAGTCCTGCGAGTGGCAGAGGTGAGCAGGAGAGAAGGTGCCAAGAAGGGGAGTGAGGGACTTCGCCAGCCAAGCCGCAAGAAGGTGCATCAAAGATCCCCTGGAGGAGATAACGGGGTGCAGAGACACGCCTGGCTTATGGGTTTGGGTAACCCATAGAAATGAGCGATATGAAGATTGATGACCTTGAACTTCTGAGATTCACCTCCGTAAAACAAGATGCTAACTCTTTCAGGCGACAGTGGAAGGCAGAAATGCGTTCTCGGGGGATTTCGAAACTATAGCCTCATAAATCTGGTTTGTGCATTCTGGGTTTTCTACCATATATATATATATATATATATATATATATATATATATATATATATATATACATACACATATGTAAACATATATGCGTGTGTGTGTGTGTGTGTGTGTGTTATGTGTGATGGTGATGATGTGTGGTGCTGGTGTGTGTGTGTGTGTGGGTGTGGTAGTGTGTAGGTGTTGTGTGTGTGTGTGTGTGTGGTGTATTAATATCTGGATTATAATACTATACGTATAATCATATCATGAATGATAGTCTGATAGTAGATAATATTCATAAAGTATATATATATCACAACATAATAATGTATAAATATATGATATATAAGTATATAATACTATATATGATATATTATAATATATAATATATATATAATATATAATATATATTATATATATCCGTAAAGAACTGGAACTCTATCACGTACATAAAGCAATCATCAACGTGAAAATTAAATATAACATCATACATGGGGCATCATTACTACCTATACCGTTAAAGAAATGAAGTATATATAATATATATAATACATATTAAATATATATTTATAGTTATATGTGTGGGTATTGACTAGTTTATAAGTGAGATTTTTTTATATATATATATATATTATATATATATATATATATATATATATATATATATATATATATATTATACTATTATATATATATATATAATATATATTATATATAATATTATATATATTATATAATAATATATATATATATATATATATATATATATATTATATATATATATTATATATTATTATATAACAATACACACACACACACACACACACACACACTCACACACACACACACACACACACACACACCACACACATATATATAATAACCCTCCCTGACCAGGACTCGAACCTTGGCCGCTCCAGGTATGAACTGGATGATCAGTATTAAACCATACCATCTTCTTTAACGGTAGGTTCATGTCTGAGCCGCCGTGGTCACAGCATGATACTTAATTGTAGTTTTTCATGTTGTGATGCTCTTGGAGTGAGTACGTGGTAGGGTCCCCAGTTCCTTTCCACGGAGAGTGCCGGTGTTACCTTTTTAGGTAATCATTCTCTCTATTTTATCCGGGCTTGGGACCAGCACTGACTTGGGCTGGCTTGGCCACCCACTAAAAGGAGTTTGCAGCTAGGATTTCACTAGCTCTATAGACATTAACTATCTACACATACTAGAGTAATGATAGCAGTATTTTACACACACTTCTGAAGGAGTAGATAAGTAATATCTATGGAGTTAATGAGATCCTAGTCGCATACTCCTTGTAGTCGGTCGTGTGGTATGATTGGTTTAGTACTTGTACTCTGAGTCCATACTTGGAGTGGCCGAGATTCGAGTCCTGGTTGGTAGGGTCCATATCCGTGTGGTGCTGCATTATTCAGTCTTATATTATCATCAAGGACAGATAATTCAGAAATGAATGGCTGTGACCAATGACTTATATGTCTCGCGTGACCATGTACAAAGCTGCAATTCTGATTTTGATGATCCAGCAGTTGTCGCCAAGTGGCAAGATCCTTCCCGCTGTTCCCAGTGTTCCTTTTAGACCTTGATCACTGTTAGCCTAGGACGAGGTATTAAAGTAGGTTGCTATTGCTTTCTTCAGTAGCAGTGTTTATACTAGATGGATGATCCTGACCACTGACCATGATGTGGTTCTTCTGCTCAGCATCACGTAGTTCAATGAGTGAGTGCGCTCTCAGCTCTTGCTTGAAAACCATGGCTTCACGTATCCCAGATCGGGGTACCTGTAGGCCATCGAGGTGAAATTCCTTGCCTAGGGGAACAACGCGCTGGCTGGTGAACTCAGATTGTCGTGACAATCTTTGAGTCCGATACTCTAATGTTTCGGCCTGAATGTATGTGTGTGTGTGTGTGTAAAACACACACACACACACACACACACATATATATACGTATATATATATATATATATATATATATATATATATATATATATATATATATATATATATACACACACAAGCACACACACACACACACACACACACACACACACACACACACACACACACACACACACACACATACACACACACTTCATCACCTCCCAATCGTATTTAATGCTCAAAAAGATTCAAACTCACACTGTAGAATGCTGGAAAATATTTCGTTTCAGCAGAGTTAATCCCGGGCCTTGTAGTACGATGCGACGTTGGCTTCATCTCATTCTGCTTCGAACCCAACTTGCTTCATTTCACTCAATTCCACTTGTGTGACGTCAGTAATCTCTTTCCGGCGATGGAGGAGGTTCGAGCCCACGCGTATTGGTGATTGCATTTCTCTTGGCTTCATTATTATGTAGGTTGGAGTATATTAGACGTGAGATGTGGCACCACTGCGTGTTGTACTCAAAACAGGGGAGGTAACAATAGAAAGTCTTTTTTCCCCGTTTTTTAGTCTTGTTTATTTTTATTTATTTATTTATTTATTTTTGGGTAGGGGGCGGATATTTAAATCAAGCATGTAGTGAATATAACAAACGAATCTGCATAATGAAAAGAGCGGAACCTCACGGGAAGATCAGGAAATTACTAATGAATTTGGCCGTGGAGGGAGTTCTCTGGAATACAAACGGCTATAAAAGGGTTAGGGAAATTATTTAACTTTTAGCATTGGACCGAGAAATAAATAGTTTTTATAGTTAATGTATTTGTTTATTATTATTATTTTCTTACTGTATCTCTTAAGTAACCAAGAATGTAAAGAAAAAAAAAAGTTTTCGTCCTAACTATTGAAATAAAAACTGAATCAGTATATTGATAATCCATCATCAAACCCAAGAGAATGCAACCCTGACTTACCCTCTCAATAATAATAATAATAAAAAAAAAATAATAATGATAATAAATACAAATAAAATAGATAAGTAAATAAAAAAAATAGAAGAAAAATTGCAATTCCATTATTACGCAGCCACCCATCAATATGTAAATGTTAATCAACTGCAAAACTGATCAATGATGTCACTTGCAAAACCGATGAAGAGATCTAGACATCATTAAAGCCTTTACCATGAACATGAGAATAAGAATAATGTACTGAAGAAGCTGTCAGGTCCTGTCAAGATTACTTCTCCGTTGCAGACAATAGTATGAGGGAGTATTTTTTTTTCTTTTTCACTTAATTGATTGGAAGGTATATTTGGGGAGGGGGGGGGGGGGGGTTATGTGGCGTAGTTAAAGATGGCTTGATGGACTGATTTCTTTTTTCTTTTTTTCTTTTAATGATCGCATGTTTGTCTGTCTGTCTATCTCCTCGCTTTCTCTCTATTTCCATTTTTTCTAGTTCTAGTTTCTAGTTCTCTGTCTCTGTCTCACTATCTCTGTTCTCTGTCTCTCACTTTCTCTTGTCTCTCGTCTCTTTCTTTCTTTCTTCCTCCCCCCCATCCCTCTCTCTCTCTCTCTCTCTCTCTCTCTCTCTCTCTCTCTCTCTCTCTCTCTCTCTCTATCTCCCTCTCCCCCTAC
>NC_051386.1:42334491-42336991 GCF_015228065.2 Penaeus monodon | reverse complement strand
ACACACACACCACACACACACACACACACCACACACACACACACACACACACACACCACACACACACACATGCAGAGATAGAGATCGGGCATGATGAGGCGTCCATAGCGAGGAAATTAAGCTTCACTTCATGGTCACAAGACTCAGGTAAATTGCGAGGGTGAAAGGAAAAAGAACACGCTGAGGATGAAAGATTTTGGCGGCTGATCTCGGAGACGATAAGGGAGAGATTGACATGTTTATGACGGCTACTGTGCTGCCCTCTGGCGACCGAGACGATAACTAACTCCGGTTACTGTTCTCCGCCTCGTCCTTCGCTCTTTATGCCTTTGGTCGCTCTCTCTCTCTCTCTCTCTCTCTCTCTCTCTCTCTCTTTTGCTTTCTCTCTCTCTCTTCCCCCCTCTCTCTCTTTCTCTCTCCCTCCCTCCTCCTCCTCTCTCTCTCTCTCTCCTTCTCTCTCTCTTCTCCCTCCCTCTCTCTCCCCTTCTCCTCTCTGTCATCATCCTCTCCCATCCTTCCCTCTTCTCCCTTAATTTCCCTGCCCCTCCCCCTCCTCCCCCGTCCCTCCCCCTCCTCCCCCGTCCCTCCCCCTCCTCCCTCGTCCCTCCCCCCCTCCCCCCTCCCCTCCTCCCGAACAACTGTCATTTGTAGGGAGACGAGGCTGGCGGTGATTTACACTCCGATAGCGGGATAAGAAACCGATAAGCACATCCCGATAATATGGAAGCTCTAAGTCGACGGTTACAGTACCTGGCCGTGATTTAAGGGTCGCGGTGAGATTAACCCGATAAATAAACGGCGGTGGACGCGTTTATTGTCACCGTGAGGGAGGATGGGAACCGAAGTCGCCTGTTGTTTGTTATTTTCGCAAAGAGATCGGAGACTCGATAGTAATTTGGGTTTATAGAGAGAAACAGATGATTTTACGACCCAAACTGGCTTCGAGGTTATTATAGATCCCCCTTAAACGTGGCTCTTTGCTTATAATCTGTTGAAGGTGGTTATTGAAGTGGGTTGTAAAACGAATATAGATTTTTGGTCTATATTGTTTATTTACCTTTTTATTTTAATATTCTTGTCTATTTTTTTCTTTTCTTAGATGGTGGGGGGAGATGGAGGGGACGGGCGTGGGATATGACCCTGCCTATCTTCATTAAAAAAGGGGAATCGATAGACAATCTCTATACGTTCGATTTCCTTAAAGCAAAATATATAACCAGAAACAGGTCTTGTGCATATAGAAGAGAAGATAATAACTGATCAAGAGATCGAAGTTTATGGATACTATTAAACTTAATTTTTAACTGGTTTGAAGTAAAAAAAAAAAAAAATAGAATAAAATAAAGATAGATATATTGATAGATAGGCTGGTAGACTAATAAAAAAGAAAGAAACTGAAGAATTTCGACTAAATAGACTAGTTGATAGATAATTAGGGAACCAGTCTAAATAGACACATGAGTAGATAGACTGTGTAGCAAATTGGAATGAAGTAAAAGACAAACCGATTAAAAGACAGAAAGATAGATAGATAAAAGGTAAAGAATACGATGAAAGGCCAAAGAAATCAGTGTAAACATAAGAAAGAAGATAGAGGGGGAGAAAGTTCTCTGAAGAATATTCCTTTCCGTGTTTCTGAATATACATAATTCATTAGGCATCTCGTACCGTGTATGTGGTATGTAGTCTAAACATACTGGTTTATGTGGTATTCATTTGCACACAGACATACACACACAAAAAAACACATACACACAGATATGCACACACATAAACACAAGTACGCACACACATACACACACACACGCACGCACACACACACACACACACACACACACACACACACACACACACACACACACACACACACACACACACACACACACAGAATGAGAGAGAGAGAGAGAGAGAGAGAGAGAGAGAGAGAGAGAGAGAGAGAGAGAGAGAGAGAGTGAGAGAGAGAGTGAGAGAGAGAGAGAGAGAGAGAGAGAAGAGAGAGAAGAGAGAGAGGGAGAGAGAGAGAGAGAGAGAAAGAGAGAGAGAGAGAGAGAAACGTTTAAAGAGAGGTAGAAGGCACAGAGACAGAACACAAACCTCTCTGCCAAAAGTATTATTATTTTTAAGAAGTAAAATTAATAAAAGAAAGAAGGAAAGAACAAGAGAAAGAGAGAGAAAGAGAAAAAAAGAAGAGCTCTAGGAAAGAGGAAATTCCCTCATAAAAGCTGTCCATAAAATCACTGAAGAGAAGGTTCCAAGTTCCAAGTTTAGCGAATTGGCAAGGACACTGATAAATGGGGAAGAGGCAGGACCGATAGTTACATGGATTAATATATAGAAGGATAAACAGATAGGCAGACAGACGGATAGAGGGATAAAGAGATAGATAGATGGATAGGTAGCCAGGTAGAGAGATAAATAGATAGATATGTAAACGGATAGATAGACAGGTAGATAGATTAATGTAAAGATGATTAATATTGAGAGAGAGAGAGAAAGAAAG
>NC_051386.1:42324491-42331991 GCF_015228065.2 Penaeus monodon | reverse complement strand
ACTCGCGGGAAAGAGACGTAAAGGAGACAGAAGAGAAATTGAGGGGAATAAAGACTGAGTATAGAGTAAGGCAGAGGCGCAGGAGGAAAACGGAGGAGGGAACATAAATATAATGTGAGAGAAAAAAGAAGAGACGGGATAAAAGGAAGGAGCTCGTAAGAACCAGCTAAATTTGTTTGGGTCATGAATCCAGGGAGGTCGTTCGTCTAAGCAGGCGGTGTTGTGTCACGACCTGCTCGGACTGTCGCGGTGGAAACCCAGAGGATTCAGAAAAGAAACAAATAGGGACAGAGGCAAATATAGATGAGACATAGGGAGATAGGGAGAATGAAAGGAGAAAGAAAGAGGAGTGAGACTCAATCACACACACATCACATGCATGCACAGATGGACCCGCACACACACACACACACACACACACACACACACACACACACACACACACACACACCACACACACACACACACACACAAAGAGAGAGAGAGAGAGAGAGAGAGAGAGAGAGAGAGAGAGAGAGAGAGAGAGAGAGAGAGAGAGAGAGAGAGAGAGAGAGAGAGAGAGAGAGAGGGAGAGAGAAACAGATAAACAGACAGACAGACTGAGGCAGAGAAGCAGACAGACAGACAGACCGAGGCAGAGAAGCAGACAGACAGACAGACCGATACAGACACATAGAAACAGACACGGAGAGAAAAGCACCGGCCAGCCAGGTACCTCCGCAGAAAGGGCAAGCAAGAAGGACCCACAGTTCGCTTCGGGCTGCCTTTAATCCCGCAAAAAGCCGAGGGCGGGAGGGCTGCCCCGGCCGGCCAAACAATGGGGCGACGAGGAACCTGATCGTTTCGGAATCCATATAAGAAAATTAACGCCAGCCATTCGCCGCTGAGCCAATTAAAACTTGTGTGATCGCGATGGCGTAGTTGAAATAAGTCTGCGAGTGTGGAGACAATGCCGGCGAGAGGCCCGTCACTGTTTACTCACATGTGGGCAACAAAAGCCTCTGTTTACTTGTCTACGCGCGTACCTGTCAGCTGGTGGACCGTGTGTTATGGGCGAGTGACGTCATCTGTGCGTTTTTGGAGGTGAATTGATTGGTTGATTGGGATGACAAGTGTTTTTTTTTCTCTCTCTCTCATCTTTTCTTTGTTTCTTGGATTTCTCTCTTTGTACTTATATCTCTATCTTCACATTTAGCCATATAATTATGTGCCGTGTTCCATCTTCCCCTTCTCTCTCTTTATCTACCTCTATCTATCTATTTATCCCTATCTATCTATCTATCTATCTCTATCATTCACAACTGTTCCTTCTCGCGTCCTCCTTTTTATATCGCGTCCTGCCTTAACCACGAGACTAAACAGAAGACTCTTGTCGATCGTTTAGCAGCGTGACGGGGCCCTCAGTGACGCAGCGGCGACAAAAAGGAAGAGGAATCGGGCCTTTGACATGCTATTTCTCCGAGCCGAGGGGAGTGAAAGGAAGAGGCGTTAAAAGCTAGTCTAATTGGCTCTTCAGGGGTATTATTATTGACATTATCGTTATATCACTGATTATATATCTATGTATCTGCCTACGCACGCACAGATATATGTAAACGTGCAATACAGAATAATTTGACTTCTTAGGCGGAGCCCTTTCGTTCGTAATAAAGTCATTTATCTCGTCTTGATCTTTCAGCTTTTAACTTTGCGGCTGCGTAGGCATCGATTGGTTTTGTTTCAGTAAGATTACGGTCATGGCATATTACATTCAGAATTAAGGCGATTGCACTACACATACACACACACACACACACACACAAACACACACACACACACACACACACACACACACACACACACACACACACACACACACACACACACACACACATGTATGTTTATGTATGTATATACACATATACATATATTCTAGTAGGCTTGTTTTAGATGAAAAGGAATAGCTCTCCAGTTATAATCCCATTCCGGGCGTGCAAACTCGTAGACTTTACGTTTATATCTGCTGTGATTATCAGCTGATCTCTTCATTCATTCCCACTTTCTGAATTATTCACCGTCGCTCCCCCTTGCCTCTGGGTGCAGTTTCAGCGGAAGTTGCCTCTGCATCATCATGTGCAACCGGAGTTATTGCCCCTATTAAGGAACATTGGTTATTTTAGTGTAACAAGTGGCTAGTCTGCAACAAGACAAGCCAAACGGGTTTCCCTGATGTAAAATAAGGTCTCTCGCGCGGCCCACGTCTTATTTAAACATCGACTTGCACTGCAGAGGGGTTGTGTGTAAATAATATGGTCCGTGTTGCAAGGATGCCCATCTGGTAAAGCCATTAAGTGTTGTTAAATGCGTTCTTTTTTAAACAAATGGTGTCTAAAATCACAATTACTGTTAGTTGATCTTTACTCTGATGATGTTATTCAGCGTCCCTTGTTAGCCTTCAAATACCGTTCTATTGTTAACTGTCGAAATATCGGCATTTTGTAAAAAAAAAAAAAAAATACGTGAAATATTGAGACATGGTTGTTGTTTTTTAATACTTAGAAACGGGAAAAGGGAGGGAATGAAACAAGGGATCAAACGATAAAGAAAGAAATAAAGCTAATGCTGAGGATAATGATGTTAATGATAATAGTAGCAATTGCAGTGTTCATAAAGCTGAATATGATATGATATTAATAATTGCAATATTGCTAAGGGTTATAGCAATGAAAATGACAACTTGCATATCGATAACAAGCATGATAGCGATAGGCGAGCAGGAATGATGATGATATGATAACAATAATATCTATATTGATAATGAAAACAATCATAACGATATGGTAATGGTGATGATAAAATGATAATAATGACAAAAATTATATGGATGATAATGATAATAATAATAGTAATGAAATTAATAATATATGATAGCAATGATGATAATAACGATAATAATACTGATAATAATAACGAAAATAATAATAATAATAATGGTGATAATGATTATAATGATTATGATGATGAATAGGAGTAATGATATGTTAACAATAATAGTTATATTGATAATGATGGTAATACTGATAGTAACGATATTAATAATAATACTGATTTTTATGATAATGATGATGATGATGATAATAATAATAATAATAATAATAATAATAATAATAATAATAATAATAATAATAATAATAATGATAATAATGATAATTATTATTATTATTATTAATATTATTATTATTATCATTATTTTTATTATTATATTTATTATAATGAAAATTATAATGATAGTGACAATTACAACAACAACAACAACAACAACAACAACAACAACAATAATAATAATAATAATAATAATAATAATAATAATGATATTGATAATTAAAATGATAATGCTAACAGTACTACTAGTAGTAATGATAATAACGATAATTATAATAATAATGATAATCCTACTAATGATAATAATGAGCTAATAACAACAATAATCCTAACAGTAACAACAACAATGTCAATAAAATAATAATACATAAAATAATATGAGCGTGAGTTATACACAGTACATCAACACAAAAACAACAGTAATAATAATATATATAAAATGATGACACAAGAACGCTAATAAGTCAATAGGTCATCATCATATAACGTTCCGTAATGTAATGCGCGTATTCAACTGGATTGAGAATATGTGTTAAGTGAGAAAATAAGAAAATTAATAAAGTAATGTATTGTTAATTAAAATAATAGTATATATATTAATAATAATGTTCTACTATGATATGATTAGCTAATAACACTTAAAGTCTGGTACTTAATAACATTGACACGTCCTCACACTCGGCTGACCATCTATCCAATCGCGACGTGCCCACCAGCAGCTATCATATCATCCATCACTATCTTCCTGTCTTAAATTCTCTTTACTATTTGTTTGTTTTCACCATTAAACGTACATGGTTATCTGTTTATCTATGTGTCTGTTTATATCTGTTTATATATGTTTATTTATCTATCTGTGCTTTTAATTATCTATCTGTCTATCTATCTCTCTGTCTATCTATCTATCTATTCATCTATCTATTTGTCTATTTATTCACCTATCTATCTATCTATCTCTATCTATCTATCTATTTATCTATACATCTGTCTGTCTATCTATCTATCTATCTATCTTTCTATATCTATCTATCTATCTATCTACTTCTGCTTCTTCTTCTTAGCTTTATCCCATTCATATATGGGGTCGCCATTTGATCAGGTTCTGGCAGATATCTTTTATGGCCGGATGCCCTTCCTGACGCCACCCCTCTCTATTTGCCCGGGCTTGGGACCGGCACTGACTTGGGCTGGCTTGCCCTCCCAGTGGCTAGGTCTAACTGGCTTTTCCATGTTCATCATGGGTCGCCGGTGCGGATCTTGCGTTTTTATCTACACCATATTATTAGATTGGCAGCTTCGTATTAAGGCCGGATGCCCTTCCTGACGCCACCACAGATGTCGGCGGTGGACCTAGCCCTTGCCTGAATAGGCATACCCTACAAGGCAGCAGGGGGATTTGGAGTGAGAGTTCCCTTCTCCTAGCCTTTGCCTGAAGAGGCATACCCTACAAGGCAGCAGGGGGATGTAGTTTAACGTCATACCCAGGATGGATCTATCTATATATCTTTCTGTATATATATATCTATCTCTCTGTCTGTCTTTCGACCTATATATATCTATCTATCTAACTATCCTGTTTCTATCTACCTCTCCGTCTAATATCTCGTATACATGTATACAGTAATGCTTTCAGAGACTACTAACAAATATACATACATATATATATATATATATATATATATATATATATATATATATATATATATATATATATATATATATGTATATATACTATCATTTTTGTCAAGCATCTCTATTTTCCTTCGCAAACTTGAAAATAAAATCATAATGATAAGAAAATCCAACGTTAAGTGAAAAAAAAATCTGTGACAGCAAGACCTCAACCCTAATAAAGAAGACGCACACGAGGTGGTGTTGGTGGTGGTGGGGGGGGGGTCGTTTAAGACACAAGACGTAGACCGAGAGGACGCAGGACGACCTCCTCTTCCTCTTCCTCCTCTTCGTCTTCCTCCTCTTCCTCTTCCTCCTCTTCGTCTTCCTCCTCTTCGTCTTCCTCCTCTTCCTCTTCCTCCTCTTCGTCTTCCTCCTCTTCGTCTTCCCTTCCTTCCTCCTCTTCGTCTTCCTCCTCTTCGTCTTCCTCCTCTTCTCTCTCTCTCTCTCTTCCATCTTCTCCTCCTCTTCGTCTTCCTCCTCGTGCTCCTCCTCCTCTTCTCCTCCCTCTTCCTCTTCCTCTTTTCTCTTCCTCTTCTTCTCTTCTTCCTCCTCTTCGTCTTCCTCCTCTTCGTCTTCCTCCTCTTCGTCTTCCTCCCTCGTCTCCTCCTTCTCCTCCTCTTCTCTTCCTCTCTTTCTCTTCCTCCTCTTCCTCTTCCTCCTCTTCGTCTTCCTCCTCTTCGTCTTCCTCCTCTTCGTCTTCCTCCTCTTCGTCTTCCTCCTCTTCGTCTTCCTCCTCTTCGTCTTCCTCCTCTTCGTCTTCCTCCTCTTCCTCCTCCTCCTCTTCCTCTTCCTCCTCTTCGTCTTCCTCCTCTTCGTCTTCCTCCTCTTCGTCTTCCTCCTCTTCGTCTTCCTCCTCTTCGTCTTCCTCCTCTTCGTCTTCCTCCTCTTTCTCTTCCTTCTCTTCGTCTTCCTCCTCTTCCTCTTCCTCCTCTTCGTCTTCCTCCTCTTCCTCCTCCTCCTCTTCGTCTTCCTCCTCTTCCTCCTCTTCCTCTTCGTCTTGGAGCGAGTCGTGGGCGTGATTCGGTCTGTGGCTTAATGGCTTTCATTCGCTCGATGGGCGTGTATGGTTATTGCAGGGCTCTCGGAGGGGGCGGTGCGGCCGGGGGGAGTTGATTGGTTAGTTGTTGTTGTTGTTGTTGTTGTTGTTGTTGTTGGTGGTGGTGGTGGTGGTGGTGGCGGTGTAACTACTGCTGCAACTATTTTGTTGTTGTTCCTGTTTTTGTTGTTATCTTTGTTGTTACTGTTATTGTTTTGTTGTTTTTATCTTTGATACTGTTGTTTTTAGCGCTGCTGCTTTTGCTCTGTCATTATTATTGTGTTTGTTGCAGTTTCTCTTGTTGTTGTTGTTGTTGTTGCTGTTACTGTTGTTGTTGTTGCTGTTACTGTTGTTGTTGTTGTTGCAGTTGCTGCTGTTGTTAACAGGATGATAATTAATATCAGAAACAATGATAAGCAATTAGGGAACAAAAGAATGAAAATAATTATAAAAGGGATGATAATAACAGCTTTGAATACAAACAGACAAGTTTTGACAGCGAAAGCAAAGTCAGCTGACAACAAACATTAGAGTGAAAATAAGCTCTCAAAGTTGATGGCAGAGTAAATGTATTTCAAACTTTTACAAAACTATTTTCTTCCACACGTACACAGATAAACAAATTCTGCTTCTCTTTTTCTCCCTGCCTCTATCTATCTATCTCACTCTCTCTCTCTCTCTCTCTCTCTCTCTCTCTCTCTCTCTCTCTCTCTCTCTCTTTCTCTCTCTCTCTCTCTCTCTCTCTCCCTCTCCCTCAACCTCTCTCCCTCACTGTGTGTGTCCTTCCCCCTCTCTCCAACACACACGCGCGCACACGAATCCGCAGACGAGAGCGTGTACGAGTGCGCACAGCTTTTAAAGTTAAGGGCGAGTCTTTCATAGAAGCATGTAGGTTTACATATTTATATTCCTCGTTATAAAGGGATCTAATTTCGTGATGCAAGGAGTGTCTGGCCTGCTTTCAAAGGAGCTCTTTCTTCCCTCGCTCTGTAAGACATCCCTTCTCCCTCCACCCCCCCTAATCCCTCCACCCCCACTATCCCCTATCCCCCTCCATCCCTCCACCGTCCTAACAACTCCCCTTCTTCAGAAAATAACACCCTAACCCACAAAACCCCCCACAAAAAAAGAAAAAAAACAAAGATATATAAAAACACATAAGATTAAAGAAAAAGAAAGAAAGAAAGAAGAAAAACAAGATAGAAAAAAATGACAAAAATGCGCCACCAGATGATTCAAGATTTACAAGTAAGAGCGAGGGTTACAATGCAGGCCGTGATCTAATCCTCGATTTATGCGGAGCTCGAGACAATATGGTGTAACTACAGGTCTCTCTGCTGTATAAGTGTGTGATTGCTGGATTCTCTCGCCTGCTTTAGGGATGCTGGCTTCTTTTAGATTTAGAAGCTTACGTCTTGGCTTCCCTCCCGTGATTTTGAAGAACTTCTCGAAATTTCGAATGCTTTTCTGATACATGTTTTTTTCCATATGCTTTTCGTCGTGATGGTTGTGATTTTTTTTTTGTATTTGTAATGCCAGGTGTTATTCTGTGCGTAATTTGCATAATTTTATGTCTACACTGGAATAAGGGAATGACGATTATACATGCCAAATATTTATATTCTTATCATATCTTCTCACCAGCTATC
>NC_051386.1:42314491-42316991 GCF_015228065.2 Penaeus monodon | reverse complement strand
AATGTTTGTGTTTTGTTCTTCGGTCGACTTGCTATTTTTACGATTCATTGTGGTCTTGTTTATTTGTTTATTCTATTTATGTGTTGATATGGATATATTCATCATTATTATTGTTATTTTTTCTGACTATCATTACTATCATTGTTCTTATTCTTGTTCTTCTTATTATTTTTATACTCATTGTTATTCTTATTCATCTTATTTTAATAAGATGAATAAGAATAACAATGAATAAAAAAAATATTGTTAATTATATGTTTTTATTTTATGATTACCATTATTATTTGCTCTTGTTATTGTTATTATTATTATTATTATTATTATTATTATTATTATTATTATTATTATTATCATTATTATTATTATTATTAATATTATTATTATTATTATTATTATTATTATTATTATTATTATTATCATTTTCATTATTATTATTATTAATATAATTATTGTTTATTATTATTATTATTATTATTATTATTATTATTATTAGTAGTAGTAGTAGTAGTAGTAGTAGTAGTAGTAATAGTGGTAGCAGTATTATTATTAGTCATTATTGTTATCATTATTATTATTATTATTATTATTATTATTATTATTATTTATTATATTATTATATTATTATTATTTTATTATTATATTATTATTTATTATACTATTATATATCATTATTATTATTGTTATTATTATTATTATTATTGTTATTGTTATTATTATTATTATCATTATCATTATTATTATTATTGTCATTATTATCATAATCATTATCATCATTATTATCGTTATTATGATTATTATGATTATTATCATTTTTGTTGTTGTTGTTGTTGTTATTTTTTTATTATTATCATTAACAGTATTCTTCTTATCATTATCATTATATCATCATCATTATTATTCTTTGATGATGATGATGCTTATCATCATTATCATTATCACATTATCATCATTGTTATTGTGTTTATTCTTATTATCAGTTCGACCATTATCATCATCCAATATTATCATCATTATTGTTATCATCTTCATTATCATCATTATCAATATTGCTGTTTGTATTTATCATCATCTTTATTTCTTCTATTATCATTTTTGATATTATTATCATTATCAATATCTATCAATATGATTTCTCTCTCTTCTCGTCCTCCTCCCTTTCTCCTTATCATTCTTTCTCTCCTTCCTTCTCCCTCTATCTCTTCCTTTCCCTTCCACGTTTATATCCTGACGGCAATTCAAAGTAGAAATATAACTAGTTTGGTGATGATGCAAGTGCGAAGAAGGAGAAAAAAGAAAAGAAAATAAAGACGTAATGGAAGAAAGGAAAACAAGGGAGAAAGAGCAGAAAGAAAGAAAAAAAAATGAACAGACCTGAAACTAGACCTACAATGTAACAAAGAGAAATACATACCGACATATAACCTATCTAAAAAAAAAAAAAAAAAAAAAAATATATATAGGGGTGTTTATACGACGCGAAAGGGAGAAGGGAAGGGAGGAGGTAGAAAGTGTAGGGAGAGGAGGAGGAGGACGACGAGGAGAAGGAGGAGAAGGAGGAGGAGGAGAAGGAGGAGGAGGAGGAGGAGGAGGAGGAGGAGGAGAGGAGGAGGAGGAGGGGGGGAAGGGCTCATCAGTGGTGCAGAAACATACACCCAGGCAAACACACTCGCCCTTCTTGGTGACAGCGCAGTCGGAAATCCATTAGCAGGAGGTTGGGCATCAGGAGAGGGAGAGAAGAAGAGGGGGAAGGAGAGAAAGAGGTGGGGGGAAGAAAGAGAGGGAGAGGGAGAGAAGGAGAGGGGGAGAGAAGGAGAGGGGGAGGGAGAGGGGGAGAGGGCGAAAGAGAGGGGAGAGGTTGAGGGAGAGGGAGAGGGTGACAGTAAACGAGAAGAAGAGTTAGATGGCGAGGGTGAGGGAAAGGGAATGAGGGGAGATCAGGAAGGACACGATAAGAGAGAGTGGAAGGATGAAGGGGAAGGAGAGGGAAAGAGATAAAGTAATGGAGAGGACGGAAGAAAGAGTAAGAGAGAAGGAAAGGGAGAGGGAAGTGGGAGGGGTGAGGAAGAGTAACAGGGAGAGCTGCGAGGGAGCGGGGAAGGGTAAGGAAAAGGGAGAGGGAGTAGGTTTGGGAGAAGAGAGGAGGGAAAGGACGAGGTAGAAAGAGAGGGAGAAGGAATAATGGAATAAAGGAGAATGAGAGGACGAGGTAGAGAGAAGGCAGAGGGAGAGGGAGAGAATGAAGCAGAAGTAGACAGGAAACGAAAGGGAAAAAGGCACAGAATTTGAGCAAGAGAGTATAAGGGAAGAAGAGAGAGAGAGGATAAGAGTAAGAAATAGAGAGGGCGTAAAGTGGTAAAGAGTGGGTGAAGGAAAGAGAAAGTGAGAGAGGTTAAGGGAGAGGGGGAGGGTGAAGAAACGGAGAAAGAGAAGAAGAAACAAAGAGTGAGGGAAAAGGGGAGCATGAGTGAGAGGGGAGGACAGAGAGGGCGGAAGAAGTGAG
>NC_051386.1:42301991-42304491 GCF_015228065.2 Penaeus monodon | reverse complement strand
AGAGGGGAGAGAGAAAGAAGAGAAAGAGGGGAGAGAGAGAGGAGAGAGAGAAGAGAGAAGGAGAGGGGGAGAAGGAAGAGGAGAGAGAGGAGGAGAGGAGAGAAGAGGGGGGGGAGAGGAAAGTGAGGGGAGAAAAGCGAGAGAGAGAGAGAAGGAGAGAGAGAAGAGAGAGGGGAGGAGAGGAGGGGGAAAGGAGAAGAGAGAGGGGAGGAGAGAGAGGGAATGAGAGAGAGAGGGGGAGTAGAGAGAGAGAGAAAAGAAGAGAGGGAAGGAAAGAGGAGGAGAGAGAGGGGAAAAGAGGAGAGAGGGAGGAGAGAGAGAGAGGGAGGAGAGAGGAAAGGGGAAAGAGAGAGAGAGGGGAGAGGAAAGGGGAAAGGGAGAGGAATATAACAAAGGTGATTTCAAGGCAAATAACGTAACAGTAGAGAGAGAAGAGACTAAAAAAGAATATAACAAAGGTGATTTCAAGGCAAATAACGTAACGTAGTACAGCGAGACGTAGCCAAATGATGCAAGAAAAGATAAGGGAAGGATGAAAGAAGCACAAAGTAAAAGATTACGAGATTAAGAGTGAGGAACGAGGGAGATGATTATCTGAAACAACAACTACAGTAATGATTATGAGAACTGTGATGATAATGGTGATGGTGATAATGACACCTATTTGATGGTCTTTTGTAGAGATTTGAATGGTGGATCAAAGTCGCAAATGTGATCTTATTATATCAGATTTGTTGATTAATTAATTCATTTATTTTTTTTAGAAGGCAGATAAAGGAAGAAAAATAGAGATATAGATAGATAGCTATGTTCACACACATACACAAACACACACACGCCACAAAAACACACCACACACACACACACACACACACACACACACACACACACACACACAACCACACACACACACACACACACAACCACACACACACACACACACAAACACACACACACACACACACACACACACACACAACACACACACATAATAGATATATATATATATATATATATATAATTCTGTGTGTATATATATATATAGTATGTATATATACATACATACATACATACATATATATATATATATATATATATATATATATATATATATATATATACACAGATAGATAGATAGAGAGATAGATAGATAGATAGATAGGTAGGTAGAGAGAGAGAAAGAGAGAAAGAGAGAGAGAGAGAAGAGAGAGAGAGAGAGAGAGAGAGAGAGAGAGAGAGAGAGAGAGAGAGAGAGAGAGAGAGAGAGAGAGAGAGAGAGAGAGAGAGAGACCGAGAGACAGAATATCAGAGATTTTATTAAGGAGATAAGAATGCAGAGAGAAGTAGGATAAAAGAAAGGAAGGTGGAAGGAAAGGGGGAAAAACGAAGGAAACGAGAGAGAAAAGGAGGGAAGAACGGAGGACGGGGAGTGGGAGGAGTGGGGGAGGAGAGGGGGAGGGGCAGACACTAAGAAAAGGTATACACACCCTGGCATGTTAATGGTGTTTTCGGCCTGCGCTGTATGGTGCCTCAGTCATTACAGATCGCGGAGGGACTGACCCCTCGGCCAGGATAGGGGGAGGGGAAGGGGAGGGGTGGGGGCAGAAGGAAGGGGAGGGGTGGGGGCAGAGGGAAGGGGAGGGGGGAGAGGAGGAAGGTGTGGGAGGGGGGAAGGGGGGAAGAAGGAGGTAGGGTAGAGGGAAGGGAAGGAGGGATGGGTGGAGGAGGGGAGGGGGAGGGTGGAAGTAAGAGGCAGTGGTGGAGGAGGAGGAGGGGGCAGAGGAGGGGGGGGAGGAGAGCGAATCCCCTTTTGTTTCTTATAAGGAAGATTATTGCCTTTTTCCTTTACTTGATCGTGTTGCTTGAGGTATTGCTTGGGGAGGGGGGGGGTAATGAGAGAGGGCGGAGGGGGGGAGGTGAGGTCATAGGGAGAGGAAGGAAGATGGGAATAATGGGGATGGAGGATGAAGGGGGGAGGGTAAGAGAAGGAGGAATAGGAAGAGAATAGGAAGGAGGAGGGCATAATGGCGGGGGGGGGGGGGGTAGTGGGAGGAAGGGGGGATGAGAGAAAGGGGAATCGGGAAATGGGGGTTGGGAATGGATCGGGGGAGGGGAGGGGGAGGGAGGAGGGGGGAGGGTGACGTGTTGGGCAAAGTGGATGCTGTATTTCTAGCCTGGTGCGGCATCTACGAAAATGCCTTTGAGCGAGGGGGGGGGGGGTAGGAAAGGAAAAGGAAGTTGAAAGAGGAAAAGAAGAAGAAGAAAAAGAAAAGACGATGATGGGGATGAAATGAAAGAAGAAGATGGAGGAGAAGGATAAGAAGAAGCAGGGAGAGGAAGAACAGACGAAATTGATTTGACAGGTAAAGACTGCGAAAATCGGGATGATAATAAACACAGAAAGATAAAAGAAAACACGAAAAAAACAAGCAAATGCTAAAACAATAACTTTCCCGCATTATGTCTCCTTTGGTCTTTTATTCCAGCACTCCTGTTTCTC
>NC_051386.1:42289491-42294491 GCF_015228065.2 Penaeus monodon | reverse complement strand
AATGATGTGAATAAGAGTCTTAAAAAAAAGTAGACAATAATAGAGGTAAGGCAGTCAAAAAAAGAAGAAAAAACAAAACAAAGCAAAAAAAAAAAAAAAAAAAAACAGAAAAAAATCCAGTGTAATAGATTAAAGATAGACAAAAAAAAGGGATAGACAATAAGACAAATAGACAGATCAATAGACAGCATAGACAGATGAAATGGATACACACAGATAAAGAGAAAGCTAACCGGGGAAATGTACGCACCGCCCTCTCATACACCGGCGGCGGGATCGGCTGAGCACCTGATTGATAAGGCTACAGCGCCTGTGATGAAGTTTATGAGCTGTTATGAACCATTCCGTGAGGGGAAATGTGGCCTCTCGCTGGCCAGGGAGGGAGAAAGGGGGGTAGGGAGGAAGGGAAGAAGGGGGAGCGTGAGGAGGGAGGGAGGAAGGGAAAGGGAGAAAAGGGGAAGAGGAGGAGGAGGAGAGGTAGACAGAGAGAGAGAGAGAGAGAGAGAGAGAGAGGTAGACAGAGAGAGACAGAGAGAGAGAGAGAGAGAGAGAGAGAGAGAAAAGAGGTGGGAGACGGACAGAAAGAAGAGAAAGAACAGAATACAAAAAAGAAAAAGTTTATACAGAGGGAATTAAACTTAAAAAATTAAGAAAAAGAAAGAAAGAAAGAAAGAAAGAAAACGAAACGACACCCAAAAAACACATACACCTAAAAGAGAGAGAGAGAGAGAGAGAGAGAGAGACGAGAGGAGAGAGCAGAGAGAGAGAGAGAGAGGAGGGGAGGAGAGAGAGAGAGAGGGGAGAGAGAGAGAGGGGAGAGAAGAGAAGAGAGAGAGAGAGAGAGAGAGAGAGAGAGAGAGGAGAGAGAGAGAGGAGAGAGGAGAGAGAAAGAGAGAGAGAGAAGAGAGAGAGAGAGAGAGAGAGAGAGAGAGAGAGAGAGACACCAACAAGACAGTGATACCACACACGCACGTAGACCCACATGATGGATAATCACGGATAATGCGCGAGGGAGGTCCAAGAAGGGGTAATGATGGATAATAGGAGGTTCATCTCGGGGCTGTAGAGAAGGAGGCTGAGGCGGTGATGGAGCCGAGATGGGCGATGCTGCGGTTTATGATGGAGGGAGGGATGGGGGGGAGAGGGGTGGGGGAGGAGGAGGGGGAGCAGGAGGGGGAGGAGGAGGGGGAAGGGGATAAGAAGATGGGGATAGGGGGAGGAGGGGGGAGGGGGGTGGCGTGGGTGTGGAGGAGGGGGTATCGAAAATGGGGAATGGGGTGGGGGGGAGGGGACGGGAAGGAGGACTGTTATGGCCGATGGTCGGAGGGACAGAGTGAGGGAGAGAGAAAACAAAGAGGAGGAAGCGATGAAAAAAAAAAAAAAAAAAGGGGGTTTTTACACCTACGCATCTTCCTCTCTCTCTGTCTTCGTTTTTCTTTCTTTCTATACTACTTCTTTCTTTCTTTCTCTCTCTCTCTCTCTTCTTCTCTCTCTCCTCTCTCTCTCTCTCTCTCTCTCTCTCTCTCTCTCTCTCTCTCTCTATATATATATATATATATCTATATATATATATATATATCTTTCTCTCTCTTTTTCTTTTTTCTTTCTCTCTTTCTTTCTTTCTTTCTTTCTCTCTCTCTTTGTCTCTGTCTCTTTCTTTTTTCCTCTCTCTCTCTCTCTCTCTCTCTCTCTCTCTCTCTCTCTCTCTCTCTCTCTCTCTCTCTATCTATATTTCTCTTTATACATATATTATATATATATATAACTAATAATATATATATATATTCTTATATATATATAGATATATATATATTATCTATATAATATATAAATATATATCTATATATATATATATATATATTATATATATATATCAAATCTCTCTCTCTCTGTTATCTCCCTCTCGGTCTCTCTATCTCGTCCTTTTTTTTTCCCCCTGTCTCTGTCCCTCTCCTGTCGTCTCTGTTACTGTCTCGTCTCTGCCTCTCTCTCTCACTCGCTCTCTCTCTCTCTCTCTCTCTCTCTACTCTCCTCCCTCTCTCTCGTCTCTCGCTCTCTATCTCTCTCTCTCCTACTCTCTCTCTCTCTCTCTCTCTCTCTCTCTCTCCTCTCTCTCTCTCTGCCCCTCCCTCCCTCTCTCTCCTTCTCTCTCTCTCTCTCTCTCTCTCTCTCTCTCTCCCTCTCCCTTTCTCTCTTCTTTCTCCCTCCCTCCTCTCCCTCCCTCCCTCCCTCCCTCTCTCTCTACTCTCTCTCTCTCTCTCTCTCTCACTCTCTTATTCCTTTCTTAGTCCTCTCTCTCTCTCTCTCTCTCTCTCTCTCTCGCTCCTCTCTCTCTCTCTCTCTCTTTCTCCCTCTCCCCCTCTCTGTCTCACTATAACGTACTTCTTATATATGCACACACACACACACACACACAAGCACACACACCACACAACACCAACACACGCACACCACACACGCACACACACACACACACACACACAAATACACACACACACACAGACACACACCTATATACGGTTTATAATATATTATATATATATATATATATATATATATATTTATATATATATTATATATATAATATATATATATATATATATATATTATATATAGACAGACAGATGTGCCCATCTCCAAAGGAAGAGCGAGATGCGAGCAGGGAAAGCGCAATACGTCCTTCCTTTGTTTCCTGTCTTTACCCCTGCATTATCACGCATATTCATATCCTCTCTTTTTGCAGTGTAATAACCGCTTTCCTATCAAAGAGAAATTAATATTAGTAATTACTTTTACTGGTGGGGATTTTTGCTATTTATCTAAAGCTTTATTCTGTGTTCATTTTTCAGAAATTTCGTTGACATTTTTTCGATGTTTTTTTTTTTCTCCTATGATCATCGTATATGTTAGGGTAGTTTAGAATACGGAATGCGATAATAAGATTGAAGAGAACTGGTAGTGAATATTGCCATGCCAATTAGAACCTTTATAATTGCTGAGAAAATGGAAATGCTGACACGCATGTATGTATATAATAATAAAAACAATATCAACAGCAATAAAAAAATCCAAGATAACAGTATTGGCAATAGTAATGCTATTATTGGTATTATTTCTGTATCTATCAGCGATTACCTTAAGAACTGAAATATATATTGAATACATTCATTTTGAAGTACGTTTTGTCTACTGCCTTCGAGAGCTAGGCAAATGTTTACAAAAAAAAATGGTTTTCGCTCATGTTGTGCGTGTAAATCTGCGTGTATGTGCGTATATATTGCTTTTATTATCCGATGCATTAACTTTTACATGGGAATAATAATTTAGCAGCAGATATTTCAGCAGAGAAAATACAAGAAAATGCTGGAGATTAACGTAATCCTTCGGTTCACTTGCTCTTAGCCTTGTTTGCGATATGTATTAGCAGGTAAAACATAACAGTAGTAATAATCATATTGAAAATGACAGAAAATAATAAAACAGAGAAAGAAGCAAAGATGAATAAATAGATTGATAGATAAATAAAATAATAATCATATTGAAAATGACATAAAATAATAAAACAGAGAAAGAGGCAAAGATGAATAAATAGATTGATAAATAAATAAAAGGAAGGGGGTAAAAGCCAAGGAAAGGGGGGGGGGGGTTACGAGACGCCCAGAGAGAATGTTCCAGAAGGACGACGCAGAAGGAGGAGGGCGAGCGCCCCAGCTGCCGAGGGGCCTCTGCCAGCTGAGTGGGAAGGCGAGCAGCTGGAGCCGAGAGCTGATGGGAGGCTGAGGCCGAAGGAATGAGCTTCTGCTTTCTACTTTTTATCTTTTTCCCCCACAATTTTTCGTTCCTTGTTCTATTTTTTTTTTTCGTTTTTTACTTTTTTTCGGGTTTCCTCTTTGTAAATTCTTCATTTTTGTTGTTATTCATTTTCTTTGTTCTTTCCCGTATTTTTTTTTTTTTTTTTTTTTACTGTGTTTCCATATTTTCTTCCTATTTCGTCATTCTCGGTCTATTTATCTCTCTATATCTATTTTCCCTCTATATTCTTCTCTCTTCTCTTTCTTTCTTTCTCTCCATTCTTCTCTGTATCTCCCTTTCTCTGCTTCCCTCTCCTAATCTTTTTTTTATCGCTTTCCACATCTTTTTATCCCTGTCTGTCTTCCCCACACCTCTGTCTCCAAACAAAAGAGGTCTTATTCACGGCGAAATAACAGTGACTCTTAAAATCCAGGGTCTTCACCTGCCTGGCTGTGTGTCCTTGTATCTCTCTCTGTCTCTCTTTCTCTTTCTTAGTTCTTCCATCTCCCCTTCATTTTCTTCCTCCCACGCCCCTTCTCCCTCTCTCGATCTCTCTTTTTATCTCTTTCTACCTCCATCTCTCCTTCGTAATCCCTCCGCCTCTATTCCCCTTTTCCTCTCTCTCCCACGCACCCTCTCCCTCCCACTCCATCCCACTCCCCTCCTGGCATTGCGTGTGTTTGTTTTTCCACAGCTTATATCTTCCGAATGATAGCAACAGGCACGGGATTAGCTTTGGCAGCGGTACCCATCAGCCACCTATTACATTATCCCAACTTATCCCGCTGATCGCTACGTTCGCGTCGTCAAGAGGCCATAAATAAGGTCAATGAAAATCTTTAACTGCAGTCTTTTCGATTATGGACGGCCGCCATTTATCCCCCTTGACCTAACCCTGGGATGAAGCCTCTAGGGTTCTTTGGGGAATGCTAAAGCCCGTATTTGAGGTTTTTTATTCGCTAATGAAGGATGTAGGTCAACAAGAAGGGTCAGCTGGTAGGGGTTAAAGGTCGAGCTAGTTAGAGAGAGAGAGAGAGAGAGAGAGAGAGAGAGAGAGAGAGAGAGAGAGAGAGAGAGAGAGAGAGAGAGGAGTGAGTGAGTGAGTGAGTGAGAGAGAGGAGAGAGAGAGAGGGAGAGAGAGAGAGAGAGAGAGAGAGAGAGAGAGAGAGAGAGAGAGAGAGAGAGAGAGAATGAAAAAGGGGTAAACT
>NC_051386.1:42268001-42270501 GCF_015228065.2 Penaeus monodon | reverse complement strand
TAATAAGTAGGGAAAAATGATAATGATAATGATGACAATGATAACTGTGATTATAATGATATGATAATAACATGAATAGTGATAATGATAACAGTAATATAATCATTAAGAAATTATAAAATTAGAATAAATAAAAATACCAATAACGATAAAGATAGTAATGATAATAGAAATATTAATAATAATAAAAAAGATAAAGATAAAAATAATAATAATGATAATAAAAATATAATAATAATAATAATAATATAATAATAATAATAATAAATAAAAACAATAAATTTTAGTAAAGATTTAGAAATGATGAAAAATTACAGCGATAAAATCATAATTATAATAATGACTGATAATAATGGCAATAATATCAATGATAAAAAAAATTGCAGAAAAATAATAGTATTGATAATGATAATAACAGCAACAACAATAATAATAGGAGTAATAATGATAATAAAATGATAATGATAAAAATGAGGATGATTACAATAACAATTCGCTATTATTATGATAATGATTACTATAATCATGTGATGACAATGATAATAATGCTGGCGATTAACGATAATAATGATAACAGTGATAACAATTATAATAATGTTAATAATGATACTAATGATAATAAAAAAAACAATAATGATGATAATGATAATAATAATAATAAATAATAATAATAGTTTAATAATAAGTGATAATGATAATAAAAAAAAAAATGATAATAGAAATAATAATAATAATAAAGATAATAATAATAATAATAGTAACAATAATGATGAATGACAATAATGATAAGACAAAGCTTAATGATAATAATAATAATAATAATAATAATAATAATAATAATAATAATGATAATAATGATAATAATATATAAAAATAATAACAATAATAACATAATGATAATGACAATAAAAATAGTATAATAGTGATAATGATAAGGCTACTACTAAAAATGATATCAATAACAATAACAGTGAAGATAAGAATAGTAAGAATAATGATAATAATGTTAAGAGATAAGAAAAGTAATGATAAAGATATAATAAACAATAATAATAATTATAAAAAGAAAATAATAACCAAAGGTAATGATAGTAAAGAAAAAAAATAGCGGTAATAATGATAATATGGTGATAATAATAATAACAATAATAATGATAAAAATAATAAAAATAATAATAAAAATAACATATAATGAAAAAAGTAATAATAATGATAATAATAATAATAATAATAATGATAAATAATAATAATAATAATAATTTATAAATAAACCCAAAATTGATAACAATATTAATAAGTATAATTATAATAGTAATGATAAAGAGATAGTGATAATAAGTAATGATAATGATAATAGTAAAAATTATGCAATTAATGATTATAGCAAATAAGTATAATAACAGAAATGATAGCGACAGTGATACTAATGATAATGATGATGATAATAACATTGATAATAATAATAAAAAAAATAGAAATAATGATAATAAAAAAAAAAAAAAAATAGTAGCAGAGTAATAATAATAATGATGATGATGATAATAATAATAAAAATAATAATAATAATAATAATAATAATAATAATAATAATAATAAAATAACAACAACGATAATGATAATAATGCTAATAATAATAATAATAATAATAATAATAAAATAATAATAAATAATAATAATAATAATAATAAATAATAAGAAGAATGATAAAGTAACAACAATATAATAATGATAATAATAATAATAATAATAATAATAAAAATAATAATAATAAAAATAATAATAATAATAATAATAAAGTAAAAATAATAATAATAATAATAATAATAATGATAATAATAAGAAATAATAATGATAATAATAACAAATAATGTTAATAATGATAATAATGATAGTAATAATAATAAAAATAATAAAAATAATAATAAAATAATGATAATAATAATAAAATAAATGATAAATTTTAATGATAAAAATAATAATAAAAATGATAATAATAATAATAAAAGCAATAATAATAATAATAATAACATAAGAGTAATAATGATAATAATAATAATAATAATAATAAATAAATAATAAATAATAATAACAATAAATAATAACGATGATAATGATAATAACAATAAGAGTAATAATAATAATTAGTATTACTATTATTATAATATAATTATTATTATTACTCTTATTGTTATTATTATTATCATCATTATTATTATTATTGTTATTATTTTTTATTATTATTATTATTTTTATTATTATTATTAAATTTTTATCATTATTACTCTTATTGTTATTATTAAATTATTATTATTGCTAAATTTTTATTATTATTATCATTATTATTATTACTTTATTATTATTATTATTATTTTTATTAAACATTATCGTTTGTTTATATTTTGTTAAATTTTTATCATTTTTATTTTTATTATTATCATTATTTTATTATTATTAATTATAATTATCATTATTTCTTATTATTATTATTCAAATTTAAATT
>NC_051386.1:42264304-42267901 GCF_015228065.2 Penaeus monodon | reverse complement strand
TTTTTTTTTTTTTTAAAAAAAAAAAAAATATAGATAAAAATATATAATAGTAGATAGATTTAAAAAAATGATAGAGACATAATATAGATATAAAATAATGTATGTTGTTGTATCTTGCTTGTTGCCTAAGGGTGTGTTGAGTCTGGGACTTAAAATCCCCTTTTCCACGACATGAAAAGGCTTCGATCAAAAAACACTTCTTTCCCCTGTCGCTACTCGCCCAATTTTAAACAAATTTCTAAAAGGGTAATAAAATCCAAATTAAACAATAAACGAAAAAACAAAAAAAATCTCAAAAAAATAAATAGGATATCAAAATACAAAATGCGTAAAATAGTTTAAAAAAAAATAAATAATAGACATACATATAATAGACAGATAGAAGTAGATAGAAGATAGATAAATTGATTATCGGGCAAGCCATTTTTTTCCCTTTTGAAAAGGGGAGGCCCCGGAGGGGGGGGGGGGGGGGGGATAAAAAGGGGGGGGGGAGAGCCAATTTAGGGCGCTTTTTATTGGCTCTGGGGCGCGAGGCCAGTCTGAGCGCTGTAATTAGACGGAGGTTTAATCCGGGGGATTATCTTATTAATTATGGTTATTTCGTTACTTCTGTTGTTGCTGTCTTTCTTGTCCAATTCGGCCTTTTGCTATTCCGTTCTTTGTTTTATTTGTCTGCATTTCTGCTTCGGGTTTGTCTGGTTTTTTTTTCTCCAATTTAGAAGATAGATGATAGATGGGTGATAGGTAGAAGATAGTAGGTAGATAGATAGATGGGTAGATGGGAAAAAGGTAGATAATAGATGATAGATAGAAGGTAAAGTGATGATAGATGATAGATAGATGGGGGTAGGTAATAGACAATAAAGGTAGTAGATAGATGGTATATTGTATTATAGTAATATGTATGTATATGTTAAAGTACAGGTTGTAGCCCGTTAGATAGATAGACAAGGGACAGCGGATAGATAAAAAATGGGAAAATAAAGGGAAAAAAATGTGATAACGAAAAAAATTTATAGGAGATAGATAAAAGATAAACACTATCCAATATCTATATCCATCCACCATCATCCATCCATCTATAAACTTCCCTGTCTTTCGATTGTCTAAAAATATCACATTAGTTTTGCATAGTTATTCAATGACGGATTCAAAAAATATGGGGGTACGAGAAAAAGCTTAAACAAAGAATTTTGTGAACAGGGGAAAAAAAAAAGGAAAACTTTAAATATTCATTCTTTATAAAGCAGAGTAGGTTGTGTGGGCGATAATTTTTTTAAATAATCACAGTGTCATTGGTTGAGTAAAGATAATGAAGTGCAAATAGAATGATAGTCATAACAATGTAGAAAGAAAATGATAACAATGATGATATTTATAATATAATGATAAAAAAAATAATAATAATAAATGAAATAATAATAATAATAAAAAAACTAATAATAAGGATATTAATAATAAAAATGATAAAAATAATATAATAATAATAAAAATAATAATAACAAATGATAAAAATAATGTGTAACAACATAAAATAAACAATAATGATAAAAATAATAAGTAATAATAATAACAATAATAATGAAATAATAACATCATATCTCATCATTATTTTTATTATTATTATTATTATTATTTATAATATTATTTTGTTTTTGTTGTTGTTTTTATTCTTATTTTTATCATTATTATTATTATTATCATTATTATTTCATTTTTTTTTTTATTATCAATTTTTTCATTATTTTTATTATTAATATCAAACTTTTTACTGCACGTAACCACTTAAAAATACTTACCTATGTTCTTATACCCCTTGTCTTATTTTTTCCTGTTTTTAAATTTATTTTATGTACCCATTTTGTATATTTTTATTATTTTTTTATTTTTTTTTTTTAAAACTTTTTTAAAACCCCACCTACATAATTATAAATAAAATGAATGCATTAGGGGTAAAAACCCCCCAAGGGGGGAACCCCAAAAAAAGGTCAAGCCAGGCGGTCAAGAGGAGAGAGGTTTTTCATTTTGGTGACGACCGGGTTTTTTAGCGGGCGATGGTGCTTCTCGTGCGTGGTGGCGCCTCTGTTCAAGTAATGTATGGTTTTGTCTTGTGTTTTGGTGAGGGTTTCGAAAGATTTTGTGCGTAAAAAATGTTAAAGGGTGCTCATTTTATTTTGCCTTTTAGTCGCCAGTGATGTAATTATTTTTTTTTTTGTGATAGGGATCACTTTCAAATCACCGAGATCTCCCAAAAAATACGCCAAACCCCATGGACTTTACCTGTAGTTGGGAACCGTACCAAACTAACATTTTTAAAACCTACTGATTTTAAATTATCCATAAAATTCCTTTTATTATTATTATTATTTTTATCTTTATTTTATTATTGTTGTTTTTGTTTTTGTTGTTTTTGTTGTTGTAATAATGATAATGTAATGATAATATAATAAAAAAATAAAAATAATAATAATAATAAAAATAAAATATAATAATAATAATAATAAAAAAATAATAATAAAAATAATAAAAAAAATAATAAAATAATAATAAAAAAAAATAATAATAATTACCATCGCATCATAATAATCAAACCATCGAAAAAGTATTATCATTTTTATTTTTTTATAATAAAGGGTGGTAAATACAGTGATGATGAAAATGATGATGGTGATGAGGGTGATGAGAGAAAAAAAAAAAAGAAAGGAAAAAAACAAAAGAGAGAGAGAGAGAGAGAGAGGGACAGGGGGGAAGAGAGAGAGAGAGAGAGAGAGAAGAGAGAGAGAGAAAAGGAGAGAGAAAAAAAAATGTTTTGAATGGAAAGAAGCCAATGTAATAAAGAAAAATAAAAAAAAAAAGGACGAGAGGAAAAACATAAGGTAAAGGATAGAAAGCCGATTCTCATTAAGATTCATTCAGCTGATCGCGCTGTAAAAATTTGCCGACATATCACGCAAAATGACCCAATTGAAACCGGGTAGCTTTTCTCCGGGGGGGGGGGAGAGGGGGGGCAGGAGAGCGGGGGGGTTGGAGGGAAAGGGAGGGAAGGGAGGGAAGGGGGGGGGAGGGAAGAAGAGAGAGAAGGGGGGGGAATGAGAGAGGGGGGGAGAAAATTTAAAAAGCGGAGGGGAGAGAGAGGGAGAGAGAGAGAGAGGAAAGAGGGAAAGAGGAAGAGAGAGGGGAGAAAACAGAGGAGAGACAGAGGAGGGGGGGGGGGAAAAAAAAAAAGGGAAAAGGGGAGAGGAAAAGAGGGGGGAGGAAGAGAGGGGGAGGGAGAAAAAAAAAGCGAGGAGGGGAAAAGAAAAAGCAGAAAAAGAGAAGAAAAGATGAAAAAGAAGAGAGAGGAGGAGAGAGAGAGAGAGGAGAAAAAGAGACAAAGAAAAAAAGAGGAGGGAACGGAGACGACGGAAAAGATAGAAAGAGGAGATTTAAGTTTTTTAAATAAAAAGAAGGGAGAGGGGGGGAAGGGGCCCGGGGGAAAAAGGAGGAAAGGTTTTCTATTTACTGATTATATTTGTATTCCGGACAAAAATTAAAAAGAAAATTTAAATTGTTTTATTTTTATCTTGCCAAAAAGTTTAAAAATTGGAAAAAGGTGAA
>NC_051386.1:42247386-42249886 GCF_015228065.2 Penaeus monodon | reverse complement strand
ACAAACACAACAAACACCAAACACACACAAAACAACAATATATATAATATAATATAATATATATATATATATATATATAAATGATAATGATATATAATAGAGTTGATGACTATTGATAATTTCATAATATCTAATACAATGATAACAGAGATAATGATCATTATATAAGTGATCATCATGACAATAAAAACAATGATAGTTATAGTTTTCTGTAAAAAAAAAAAAAAAAACGAAACGTGCCATATCATTATCCCTTAAGTGCCATTAGATTACATTTTTGAAATTGGCAGCAATCACCAAAACCAAAGAGCAATGATATGCTTTGATGAGCCGATTATAATTTTTTCATAATGTATTACAGGCCAAAAATCCCCCTTTTAACGGATGATTCTTTAATCAATTTAATCTCTGAGCCTCTGATGATTTAGCCAATAGAGTGCCAAACTTATTTGCCCAAATTAAGCAGTGTAAACCTAGAACTCATTTACTGCGATTACGTATCGTGTGTTTGCGATGCCAAAGTACATATTGATATACAATATCTGTACATCCTAAGTCAAAAATGTGTGTGCATATATATATATATATATATATATATATATATATATATATATATATATATTATAACAACATCATATATACGTAGCTCATGTTTGAGCAGCCGTGGACGTCTCCACTATCCTTCGCCACTCAACTCGATCTTGCGCTTTTCTTTCCACTTGCACCATCGACAGCCCGCAAATATCTTTGATGTTGTCGCTCAGTCTTGTCTTCGGTTTGCTTCTTCCTCTGATTCCTATCACCATCTCTGTCAGCAAGTTTTTCTCAATACTTTTACTTCTCATCACATGACCAATAAACTTTAATTTCCTCTTGTTCAAGATGTCCAACAGCCGGTCTTTACAATCTATTTTTCTCAGCACTTCATCATTCGTTTTCTTCTCTATCCAGTTAATACGTAGTACTCGTCTGTAACACCACATTTCAAAACTATTGAACTTTTTCTTGTCTATCTTCTTCAGCACCCAACACTCAGAACCATATGATGCAATTGGGAAAACTAGTGAGTTCAATAACCTCACTTTGTCCGTAAGGTAATGCTTCGGTCTTTCCAGATGTTATTGAGAGCAACTGTGGCATTTCTTGGCATAAGAAACAAGCCAGCCTTTTTGCTTGCTTCTCCAACTTTATCTAGTAGCTGTTGCAGTTCAGTGACACTGCTGGCAATCAAAACTATATCATCAGCGCACCCCAGATTTGATATTTTGTGTCCTCCAAATATATATATATATATATATGTACATTTATATAATATTATATATTACATATCCATATATCACATATATATAATAATATATATATATCTTATATATAACTATACTGTATTACTATTGTTATTATACTATCTATTATTATATCATATATACGTATATACATGCATATATATAATATATAAATATATATATATATATATATATATATATATATATATATATATATATATATATATATATACACACACACACACACATAAGCATGTATGTATGTATATATCTCTATATACACACATACACAATCATACATACATTTATATATATCATCATCAGCAGCAGCCTGAATTAATCCACTGCAGGACGTAGGCCTCTAACAATCTTTTCCAGCTTTGTCTGTCTTGCATTTTTGTTTCCAGTCTTGGCCCCCAAATTTCATTATTTCGTCATACCATCTTCTCACTAGTCTGGCCCTTGGCCTCTTTATCTATAGCCCAGTATGTTACTTTCTTTGTCCATCTGTCTGCGACAGATGGACATATGACCTGCCCATTGCCATTTTTTCTTTTTGATACTCCCAAGCATATCTTCCACTTTTGTTTGTTCCCTGATCCACGTCGTTCCTCATCCGATCTCTTAGGCTAATTCCCAGCATGAACCTCTCTATCCCTCTCTGGATTAGATTTCTCTCCAGTAATTTGGTTGTAGCCATGTTTCTGATCCAAAGGTCATAACTGGGAGGACGCATTGGTTAAAGACTTTTCTTTTTAAACATAATGGCAAGGAGCCTCTTAGAAGCCTAGACTGATGGGTTGCTTAATTTCCTCTTTGATAGAAGTGTTTGTCTGTCTGAGTTGCCCTAGGTATTATATATACTTGTTTACTACCTCCAGTGCTTCGCCTTGTACATGTATCTGTTCAAATTGAACATGATCTTAGTCTTTTTCTTGTTCATCCTAAGTCCAACTTTCACTTTCTCTATTTAGATTGTTTATTAGTTGCTGCATTTCATCCGCACGTTTCTGAAGAGAACAATATCATCGGCAAATCTTAGATTGTTTAGGTATTCGTCTCCTATTTTGACACTCCTTCTGTTCCATTCTAGCTTCTTGAATATTTCCTCAAGGCAAGCTGTAAACAGTTTTGGTGAGTTGGTATCGCCCTGTCTAACACCTTTTTCAATTGGTATTTTATCGGTTTTCGTGTGGAGCTTGAGGTTTGCTGTCCCA
>NC_051386.1:42239886-42242386 GCF_015228065.2 Penaeus monodon | reverse complement strand
CTGAAACTAGAATCATGGTTGTGCAAACTCTAGCTCTAAGCATAATTAACTATTGTTCAAATATTTGGGGATCGACTAACAAAACCCAGATGCAAAAAGTGCAAAAATTACAAAACTTTGCTGGCAGAAAAGCACTATGTAATATCAGTAAACTTGATCACATCACCCCACATATCAAAAAATTCAAATCGTTAAAAGTCCATTCTAAATGCAGCTATGACACATGCGTATTCATTTACAAACTCATTCATGGGAATTATTCAAAATGGTTAATGCCCTTGCAAACTGTAGGGAACACATCAGGTGTCCAGACACGTCAAGTAAATTCTCTTTTTGTTAAGAGATCGAATACCTATACAGGGGCACGTCAAATGGAAATACGTGGACCCAAGATATGGAACATGATACCAGATAATATAAGAGGCATTACCAGCTTCTGTAATTTTAAAACGAAATTAAAAGAACACCTCTTAAATACACAATTGTAAATATAAATGTATTTGTGTAAAGAATAACCATTGTAATTTAATGGAATAAAGTGTTTTGACTTTGACTTTGACTTGACTCTCTCTCTCTCTCTCTCTCTCTCTCTCTAACTCTCTCGCTATTTCTCCCTCCCCCATTCTCAACCTACGATTACCTACAGGAATTGCAGAAAACACTTCGTTATTTATTTAAATCAACAAACAGATCTGACATAATTCTCCACATAAACGCCATCCTATGTTATATTGCTGAATACGAACTCATTATAGTGACATGTGATATAAAGAAATCAAAGTGACCACCAGTCAAAAAATCAACTTAACTCACTTCAGTCTCTGTGCCAACAAATAGTCACCAGAGAATCAATTATTCTTAGAGATCTTGCCAAACAGATAGTGTAGACAAGTAGGTAAATGCCTGCTTGATTATAGATAGCATAGATACCATAGCTCTCTTTGTTAAAAAAAGAAAAAAAAAATGTTCGGCGTCCTTTTCCTTCATGGATAAGTGATGACATCAAGAGAGCCATAACAGATAGAAAAAATACTCATAAACGTCTCAAAAACAATAGATTTGACATGGTCCTTCAGGCTGATTATAAATAAAAGAATAGAACTCTCATATAACTGACACAAGGAGCCTAAACCGATTATTTCAGATATAAAGTACCAGACTTTAAGACAGTCTGCTAAAATAATTAATTAGTGCCAAACAAACAAACAAAAAATCACAGAGATATCAGTTTACATTCCAAAATTAGTAGGGATAATTTTAATGACTTCCTCGATAAAAATCACATGTGAACTAACAACAGCTTCCACAACTCAGAGCAAAACGCAGATAGCATAAGGCCCCCAACCAATAGTTTCAAACTACAGCCACTAAAATAGAGATATTATTCCATACACGTCATGGTGTGGGAGCGGATGGCATTACTTTCGCTTTATTAGAGGCAGTCACTTTGGAAACAAACCATTTTTTTTGTTATGAAACACAAACGAAGTTAATAAGTATCACTCTTTTACCATACTCCCGATTTTGTCTTAAGTCCCAGAGACCAACTTGACGACATTTATAGAGGCCAATGGACTTATTCTCCAAAACACAATAAGGTTTTAGAAGTAAGCACAAAATCGATACTTATTATTAGTCCAGAAATTATTTAACAGAACCCAATCAATCAAAAGTTATGAGAATCTTTCAACAGCAACAACAAAATGTACGTCTTGGTGTTCCACAAGGTATTATGTAAGGCCCAAACCTGTTCAAAGGATTCGTGAACGATCTGTAGACCAAAGCTGCCTTCTTGCTCATACGCCCACTATACAAAACTTCTCCAGTGATTATGTAGACAAATTCGATGCATTGCTTTAAAAATGAAGAGACGCTGGCACAAGCAAAAGGACACACACACACACACACACACACACACACACACACACACACGCACGCACGCACGCACGCACGCACGCACGCACGCACCACAAACACACACACACAACACACGCATACACACACGCATACACACACGCACACGCACACACACACGTACACACACACACGCACACACTGAGTGTGTGTGCGTGTGTATGAGTATATGTGAGTGAAATTGTCAATGAAATATTCTATAGCTATTCATGGAATGTAATAAAGAAGAACCTCACGTTATAGATTAATAATCAGGAAAACGTATCCAGTGTACCTATGCACGGATATCAAATAATTTGTTGGGCATAATCATGAAACTAAAGATTGAATATTTATGCTTCGTTCAACAACAGTCAACTTAAAAAGTATTCAGAGGGTCTGTAACTGGAACGGGTGGATGGAATGTAAAAGGATGGGAGACGAAGAAAAGAGAGAGGAGAGAGAGAGCGAGAGCGAGAGAGAGAGAGAGAGAGAGAGAGAGAGAGAGAGAGAGAGAGAGAGAGAGAGAGAGAGAGAGAGAGAGAGAGAGAGAGAGAGAGAGAGAGAGAGAGAGAGAGAGAGAGAGATAAGGAAATTAATATGAAGC
>NC_051386.1:42228331-42234786 GCF_015228065.2 Penaeus monodon | reverse complement strand
AGGGGGGGGGGGGGGAAAAAGGTAACTAAGAAAAAAGTGTCACCCGTCTAGTCCCTTTTGCCTCATCCTCTCTATTTCCCCCGAGATGACCAAGCGGCAAGGTTAATTAAGAAAAGGTCATCCCTACTACCTGTCCTCTACGAAAAGAGAATTATACAGTTTACAAGTTCTTTGGTTAACGAAAATTAAATCACTTTCCTTACGATAATCAAAATTCTATTACTTTCTTACTCTTTACCTTTTTGAATCTTTAATTTGTTCATTGGCAATCTTTATAGAGTAATTTGAGTTTTATTACTACAGAAACTGTTTGTATACTAAATGTATATTTAGTTGATCAAATGGACAAATGAAACATGAAAAGAACAAAATTAACAAAAGTAATGAATGAGTTGAAATTATTTTCGTGGATAAAGAGATAACATAGTAAAATGTAATGACTTAATTTGATCTTTCGAATTCCACGGCGAACTTTACCAAAAAAAAAAAAAAAAAAAAAAAAAAAGTTATACGAAAGGAAGAATACAGATCAGAGAGAGAAAAAAGAAAGAAAGAAAAGAATATTAAAGAAAATATAAGATAAAGATAACGTTTACCAAATATTTTTTGGGGGGGCCAAATTGAACAAGACAACGAGGGCACTTCCTGTAGCAAATAATTAATCAGATACAAAATGATGATGATGATGATTACGACTGACATTTCATCATCGTTCCCCTCCTTTACTTACTCAATTTTCCATAAGCAATAATAATAGGAGGAGAGAGAATGAAAGAGTGAATGATTGTGTGTGTGTGTGTGTGAGGGAGAGAGAGAGAGAGAGAGAGGGAGAGAGAGAGAGAGAGAAAGGTGGAGGGGTGGAGAGAGAGAGAGATAGATAGATAGATAAATAAAGAGAGAGAGAGAGGGAAGAGAAAGAGAGAATGCGAGAGGGAAGAGAAAGAGAGAGAGGGGAGAGAGAGTTTTTGAGGATAGCCGAGAAAAATTGAGAGAGGAGAGCTAGAGAGGACCGGGGGTAGAGAGAGAGACGGAGGAGAGAGAGGCGAAGGGAAGGAGAGAGCAAGAGAGAGAGAGAGAGAGAGAGAGAAAGAGGTAGTGAGAGAAAAGGAGAGAGCGAGCGAGCGCGAGAGAGAGCGAGAGCAACGAGCGACCCAATCCCCAGGGAAGCGATCAGAGAGTTAATTAGAGAAGGTATGTCTACCCATTTTTGGCCGGGGCAGAATTATTATGAAATTGATCTGAATATACAATAGCCTATTGCTTTGTCTCATTGGCTTTTGTTGGAGCACTAGAATTCAGATGTAATAAATCAATTTTGAATAAATTTCCGCCATGAATTGTAATGAGGCCATAATGAACTCATAGACAATGGTATATAAACCCACGTTAGCTCCCTGATAGCTGATCTCGGTTGGAGTGTTCTTGCAGCAGCCACCAGGCGTATAATGTGTTTGGTTGAATTTAAAAGGAGAGGATTGTATCTGTTTAGCTATATAAATGCATAAATATAATTCACGCACAGGGGTGTGCGGATGTATTTACAGAGATACATAATGCATACAGCATGCAACACACACAAAACCACACACACCCCCCACACACACACCACACCACACACCCAACCACACACACCCACCACACACACACACACACACACACACACACACACACACCACACTCACCACAAAACCACCACACACACACCCCACACAAACACCACACCAATATATTTTAATTTTTTTATATATATATATAAATTTATATAATATAAAATATATATTATCCTTTTGCCGTTTTTTTTTTTTTTTTCTTCCTATCACGGAATGCTTTTTGTCCTCGGGTCCACTGGGTATTGGAACTGTTGATATATTATTTATATTTTAAATATAAAATTATTATTTATATATATATTATATATATATATATACTTCTTCTTTTTCTTCTTCTTTTCTCGGTTTTTTGTCCGTTAACGGGGTCCCCGGTGGGGATCTTCCTCCCCCACTCCCCCTATCCGGGGCCTCCCCCTCCGTCCTCCCGCTTTCCCATGCCCCTTGATAAATCCTCCCACCCCTTTTCCCCGGGTTTTCCCCCCTTTTTTCATTTCCCAACCCCTTCCTCACCCTGCCCACGACTCGTCCTCTCTCCCTGTCACGTGTCCCCCACCTAGTCTGCACTCCCTCAGTTCCCCCACTCTCCTACCCCAAGGGTCCCCTCCGATCGTTTGTTGCGGTTTTCATCCAGCCCTTTTTCCCCCAGCGCGATCCTTAGCATCCTCATTTCTGCCCCTTCATCTTTGCCTCCTGGCCTTCGTCACCGCCCTGCTTCCTTTCCCGTATAACTTGCCGGCCTGACCTTCTTGGGGAGCTGCCCTTCAACTTTGGGGGTCCCTTCCCGTCCAAGCACCCCAGAATTTTCCCCCCATGCGCCCCAAACCCCGCCGGGATCCTCCCCCCCTTTCCCCCACCCCCCCTCCTCACACTGCACCGGGGACCCCAGTACTAAATTTTTGGGACTGGGTTTAGCTTCGCTCCCTCATCCCCTTTCTCTCTGGCCTTTTCCCCCCATGCAGAGGTACTCGGTTTCTGTTGCAAAACCTTCATGCCTCCCCTTTTCCATTGCCTTTCTCCATTTTCCCAAACCTCCTTCCACCTCCTCATTCGTCTCTCATTGAGTGCTAATCTCTCTCTAAATCCCATGGTCTGTCCTCCGCACTGCTCCCGTCACATCATGCCCCTGCAAAAAAAAGGGCCAAGTGCGGATCCTGGGCAATCCCATTTTTGACGGGAGACTGTCCTTTTGTTCCCATATGGACTTCACCTTCGCTGCGTGCCCCCGCACATTCTTGACTACCTGACACCTCTCGTCCCCTCTTCGCCTCAAGCAGTTCCACACCTCCGTCCAGGACCCATCGTACGCCCCCTCCAGGTAAATGAAGACACTGTCAGCTCCCCTTGACCCTCTCGTTTTTCCCCATCATTTCTCAGCGCAAATATTGCGTCTGTCGTGGACCTGCCTGGCTGAAACCGAACTTTGTCCAAAATCGTCACGATCGCCCTCATTTTCCATCATGACCCTTTTCCCAATTTTCAGAGGGTGCTCAGTTTATCCCCCGGGTGTTCCCACTTTCCGGGTGCCCCCCTTGTTCTTAAATATGGGTTTAGGTGCTGTCTCTCCCTCATCTGGATTCTTCCTTCCAAAATTCCGGGTGAAGTTTTCCAGGAGTTTTTTCACCCGCTCGGCCCATACTCTCCAGCTTCCACTGGGATTTTCCGTCCGTCGCCCTTGCCGTTCTTCCTTCCCCAAGCCTTTCCCAAACCCCCTCTTTTTTATCTCCTCTACCTCAGTCTCTGCTCTTGCTTCCCCGGTTCTGTCATTCTTTCGTTTTTCCACATTTATCATTGTTCAAAATCACCCCCCATCTTTCCCTTTTATCGCTTTCTTCCGTCATACCCCCTCCGTCTGTGTTTTTTATCTGCTTGCTCTGATAGACATCTTGGGGGTTTTCGGTTTTCTTTTGCAAACCATCGCTTTCCTTTGGCCTTTCCCGCGTCCTTCAACTGTCGATAGATCTTGTACGCTCCCATTTGGGTTTTGCAACAGCTCTCTTCGCAGCTTTTTTTTCCCGCCTTGTACCTTTCGATTTTCTCTTCACATCTTTTAGATCTCTCTTTTCTTCGCCTCCCCTTTTTTTTCACTGCGTCTTGGACTTCCTCCCACCACCATGTCCTTCCTTTTTTCCTGGTTTTCCCGAGTCCGCCAAGGACCTCCTTTCCGTTCATCACCTCTGCTGGACTCCGCCCAGTCTTCTCTGCTGTGCTTCCCTACCCTTTCCCCACCCTTTCCCCAAACTTTTCCCCGTGCTCCTGCCATTCAGTTTCCCCACTTGTCTTCCTGGTTTTTCCGTTCTTCCTTGTCTCTGTCTTTATGGTCCTGACAGATGACCCTTTGGTTGCTTCCAACCCCCTTCACCGCGCACCTTGCAGTCCTGTACTCTTTTCAGCTCACTTCTCCTGCATATCTGTCCACCCGGAGTTCCACCACCCCTTGTGTGGGGATCTTCCCGGTCCTTCTTCTTTAAATAGGTGTTTTTACCCCAGTTGTTTGCCCCACAAAACTAGGTGTCTGCCCTTCCCCTTCTTTTTCCCCGTTCCAAACCCCAAAATTTTCCGTGTTTCTCCATTCCCTTTCGCCCCCACCCCCAAACCATTCAAACCCCCAATCCGACCTCTCATTCTTTGGGATCTTTTACCCTGACTCGCTCACTGTTCTCCCAGTCTTCCTTTTCCCATCGTCACACCCAAATTGTGGTTTGCACATACATGTTCACGGTTCGTTCTCCCTTCCCTTCATCCACATCACAGGTCCGATTCCCTGTGAACCTGCAGCCAAACCTCCTTCATCTCAGGTCTGCCAAACCCCCCCCGGTTCCTTCTATGTCGTGTCCTACGTATACTCTTTCCCTTACCCATTTCTCGGCCTTCGCTCCTTCCCTTGGGCTCCTGTACGCATGGGTGTTGATACTCCCCTTCCATCATGTCAAAGTCCCCTTTTCCCCTATTTTGTTCCCACATTTAGTGTGCCGATTCGTATTTCCTGGTGGTTTTCGTGCTCTCTCTTTTCTTCCTCTGAGCTTTTTTTCTTCTTTTGCCTTTTTCCGCTCTTGATACGGGTAGCCTTTGCCCCTTTGGGCGCCGGATCACGGCGGTCATCCACGCGTCGCCTGCGGGGACGCCTCTCTTTTTCTGCTTCCCATTTTTGCATCATTATTTGGGTTGGCAGGGGGTTTTTACGGCCGATGCCCTTCCCGCCCCCAACCTTTTTAGTCGCCTCTTACGCACGCAGAGGGGACGTTGGCATTCTACCCCGGGGGCCCACGGATAATATATTTATTATATATTAATATATAAATTAAATATATATATATTTATATTATATAAAAATATATTAAAAATAATATATAAGTTATTTTATTTATATATATAATATATATATATAATTTTATTATAATTTTTATATTTATATATAATTTTTATAATAACATATATATATTTAAAATATTATATATATATTATATATTAAATATATATAAAATATATATTATTAATAATATATATATAATATATATAATATTATATATATATATTTAATATATATATACAAATCATTTGCCCCTACCCCGAGGTAAACCCCAAAGGTTCAAGAGAATACCTGAGTGCGAAAGGAAGAATTACACGGCAAAGCGGCAGGTGGAGTCGGAATTCACGCCAGGTGCTCCAGGGGGTGGAGGGGGGGAGGGGTTATGACCTCAAACCCCCACTGACTTGAACTAAATATCTACGTATCAGACCATAAGAATATTTCATATAAAAGTATATACTGGTCACCGTTTAACATAGGGTCCAGTTAAACTGGGGATGGGAAGACAGCAAAACCAATGGTCTGAAGTAATGTTTCATGTCGTAAATGTGTTCTTATAATCCCTTGTTACCCTTATGATCAGCTTGACAAATCTGACAGTGGAAGCTGAATTTCTAAGCAGGCGCCCCCAGGAAAGACACAGGGGGTGACCCGGAGTCCCAACACGCCATGAACATATCTACACGCACAGACAGACATATATAGATATACGTACACACACACACACTCTCTCTCTCTCTCTCTCTCTCTCTCTCTCTCACACACACACACACACGCGCACAAATATATGCATATATATATGTATATATATATATATATATATTTTATATATATATATACTATATTTATATATATTATATATAAAATATATCTATATATAAAATATATATTATATATAATACATGTGTATATCTATATTTATATATGTATATATAATATATTATATTTTTGTTTATATATATATATATATATATATATATATATATATATATATTATATATTTTGTTGTGTGTGTGTGTGTGTGTGTGTGTGTTGTTTTGTGTGTGTGTGGGGGTATGTGTGTTTTGTGTGTTGTGTTTTTGTTGGGGTGGTGTTGTGTGTTGTGTGGTTTTTGTGTGTGTGGTTTGTGTGTGTGTGTGTGTGTATACCAATATATATATATATTTATATAATATATATATATATATAATATATATTATTTATGTATATAGATAGTAGATAGTGATAGTAGATATAGAATTGATATATATAAATGCACACACCCACCACACACACACACCACCCACACACACACTCACACACACATTATAATATATATTATATATATTATTTTAATATGATATTATTATATATATATAGCTATTACATATATATATTATATTATATATATCATTATATACTATATAAATATATAAATTTTTATACATATTATATATATTAATATATATATATATATAATATAACCCAAAAAAAAAAAAAAAAAAACACACCACAATATATATATAATTTAATATATATATATATATATAATAATACAT
>NC_051386.1:42219721-42222221 GCF_015228065.2 Penaeus monodon | reverse complement strand
TTCACTGAAGAGAACAAATCTCTGCAAAAACTGAGGTTTTTTAGATATTCGTCTCCTATCTTGATACCCTTTCCATTCCCCTCTAGCTTTTTGAATATTTCCTCATGACAAGCTGTAAACAGTTTTGGTGAGATGGTATCGCCTGTCTAACACCTTTTTAATGGTATTTTTTCGGTTTCGGAGTGGAGCTTGATGGTTGCTGTCCCATCTTTGTATATATCTTTCCCGTATTTTACAATATACCTCCTCTACTCCCCGTTTTCGGATTTGCTTCTAGTACTGCTGGTGTCTCTACAGAAGTGAATGCCTTTTCGTAATCGATGAATGCCATACACAGTGGTTTCCTATATTCGTTTTTTTTTCCTTTATTTGGGTGAGCGTGGGATGTGGTCTGTTGTTGAGAATCCACTGCGAAAGCCTGCTTGTTCTCTAGGCTGGTTAGAATCCAGACGGTCAGAGATGCGAGTTGTGATGATTTTTGTGGGTAATTTATAAGTAGCTGAAAGGAGGCTATTGGTCGGTAGTTTTTTAGATTCCCTTTTTGTCCCCTTTTTTATGTATCAAAATAATTGTGCATTTTTCCAGGCTTTCGGAGTTTTCCCGTGATAAGGCATTTGTAAAAAGATTGGCTAGTTTTACTGTTGCAATTTCTCCTGCATCTATTATAAGGTCTATACTAATTCCCTCTTCCCCGGTTTTCCCTCTCTCATGCCCTTTAAGCGCTCTTTTTTTTTCTTCTGTTGTGATGTTAGGTACGTCTCTAGTTACCGCATTCGCTTCTATCCATGGCTGTTCATTTGAGTTGTATAGATCCCCGTAAAAGTTCCACATTCTTTTGATTTCATTCTTATGTATGTTTCTTCTCCATCTGGTTTCTTTTTTGCATACATTGATTTCTCCCTATACCGAGTCTCCTTTTAACTGTTTCATGCTAGTACCTGACATCACTGTTTCATTTATTATTTGAGCATTGAATTTCCCTACATCTCCTTTTCTTTTTATTTATAGTCTTTGTTAGTTCGGCTAATTCTATCTTGTCCCTGATTGACGATATTTCATGACCCTACGTTTTTGCATAAGCTCTTTAGTTTTACCCAGAACTTGCTGGAGATTTGCTTGACGATTCTTACCGCCTACTTTAGTGCAGATTCCTTTATTATGTCATTGAACTGTTTTTTGATTTGGTCAATGTTGAGATCTTCGTCGCTGAGAAGGAATATCTGTTTGGATGTTAAGGTAAATTCTGTCGCTCTGGTCTTCAAGTTTGCTAAATTCGGCTGCGGTTTTCGTATGAGTTATTCCTTTTCCCCCCTGAGGTGTAGTTGAATTTAGCCTCTGACCATTCTATGGTCGCTGCCAACATTTACTTTATTATAACTTCCACATTTTTACTATATATATATATATATATATATATATATTATATATAGATATTATATATATTATATAAAATATGTATATATATATATATATATATATATATATATATATATATATATATATATATATATATATGTTTTTTTTATTATTATTATTATTATTAACGGTAGGTTTATGTTTCAGCCGCCGTGGTCACAGCATGATACTTTAAATTTTAGTTTTCATGGGTTTTGATGCTCTTGGAGTGAGTACGTGGTAGGGTCCCCAGTTCCTTTTCCCCGGAGAGTGCCCGGGGGTACCTTTTTGGTAATCAATCTCTCTATTATCCGGGCTTGGGACCAGCATGACTGGGCTGGCTTGGCCATCCAGTGCTAAATAGGCAATCGAGGTAAAGTTCCTTGCCCAAGGAACTTCATCGTATCTAGGTTCGATTTGCCTAAAATTATGTAAATTAGCGGTCGGCGATGCGTGTGTGCATGGATGAACCCACGTACTCGCATGCGGCGATTGGTGTGTGCACTTGCACTGGTTATATATATATATATATATATATATATATATATATATACACGTATATATATATATATATATACGTGTATATATAATATATATATATATAATATATATATATATATATAATATATATATATAAAATATATATATTTTATATATATATATTTTATATATATTATATATATATATATATATATAATAAAACACGTATATATATATATATATATACGGGGTATATATATAATATATATATATATATATATATAATATATAATATATATATATATATATATATTTTATATATATATATATAATATATAACCAGTGCAAGTGCCACACCAATCGCCGCATGCGAGTACGTGGGTTCATCCATGCACACACGCATCGCCGACCGCTAATTTACATAATTTTAGGCAAATCGAACCTAGATACGATGAAGTTCCTTGGGCAAGGAACTTTACCTCGATTGCCTATTTAGCCACTGGATGGCCAAGCCAGCCCAAGTCAGTGCTGGTCCCAAAGCCGGATAAATAGAGAGATTTATTACCTAAAAGGTACCACCCCGGGGCCCCCCTCTCCTGGAAAGAAAAAAGAATGGGGAACCTTT
>NC_051386.1:42210414-42215414 GCF_015228065.2 Penaeus monodon | reverse complement strand
TAGCTGAATGAATCATTAATGAGAATCGGCTTTCTAGTCCTCGTTACCTTATGTTTATTCCTCTCGTCACTTTTTTTTTCATTTTTCTTATATTACATCTGGCTTCTTTCCATATCAATATCATTTTCTTCTCTCTCTCTCTCTCTCTCTCTCTCTCTCTCTCTCTCTCTCTCTCTCTCTTCTTCTCTCTCTCTCTCTCTCTCTTTCTGATTTTTCCTCTCTTTCTTCATCATCATCACCATCAGCACCAATCATCATTATCATCATCACTGTATTCACCCACCATTTATTTATCATATAAAAATGATAATATCATTATTCATGATGAGTTCGGATATTATGATGACGATTGGTAATTATTATATTTTTATATATTATTATTATTATATTATATTTTATTATTATGATTATTATTATTAGTATTATATTATTATTATGATTATTATTCTGTATATTTTATTATATTTATTATTCTATTATTATTATCATTATCATTATCATTCTTACAACAACAACAACAACAACAACAAACAACAACAATAATAATAATAATGATAATAAAATAATAATAATAATAGAATTGTATGGATAATTTAACAGTAGAGTTAATTAAAGATGTTAGTTTGGTAGCGTGTTACCCACACTACAGGTAATGTCCTGTGGGTGGGCCGTATTTTGAGGATGACTCTCGGCTGATTTGAAAGTGATCCCATAGTCACAATAAAAAAATAATGACATTCACTGGCTGACTAAAAAGGCACTAAAGAGAGCATCCATATTTACATTTATACGCACAAATCTTTCGAAACATCTACAATACACAAGACAAACACCATACACTACTTGCAACAGAGAGCCCACCACAGCACGAGAGCAAACCAGTCAGCCAGCTAAAAATCCAACGGTCTGTCCCAAAATGGAAAAAACCTCTCTCCTCTCTGACCGACCGGGACTGACCTTTTATAAGGGGCTTCCCGCGCTTGTGAGGTTTTACCCATAAGCAGTCATTTATTTATCACTTAGGGTAGGTGGGGTTGAAGACAAGTTTAAACATACATAAAATAAAAAGAATAATAAAAAACTATACAAAAATGGGTACATAAAATAAATTAAAGACAGAAACGAATAAGACAAGTACGATAGAACATATGAAGTAGTTTATAAGTAGTGTTACGTTGCAGTAGAAATCGTATAGATATATAATAATTAAAATAATATAATGATATAATAATGATAATTAATAATAAGAATGATAATAACAATGATAAGAATAATAATAATGATTAATAATATATGATAATAATAACAATAATAATAACCAAAATAACATAATAATAATAATATAATAATAACAATAATGATGAAGATGGATGATTGATTATTATATCATCTTATTGTTATTATTATGTATCATTATTAATTATATCATTATTGTTTAATTGTTGTTATCACTATGATGATTATCATATCTGTATTTATTATTATTATTATTATTATTTATATTTCATTTTATAGTATTATATCACTTATTATTATTAATATTATTATTATATGATCATTATTATATTATTATTATTATTCATATTATTATTAAATCATCATTGTAACATTATCATTACTATATTGTATGACTATCATTTCCTATTGCTACTTCATTTATCTTTATCAACCTAATGACACTGTGAGATTTAAAAAAAATTATCAGCCATCCAAACCTACTTGCATTATAACGAATGAATATAACGTTATCCTTTTTTTACCATGTTCACAACATTACTATTGTTGTAAGCTTTATCATCGTACCATCCCTTATTTCGAATCCGTTCATAGAATAACTATGCAAGCTAATGATGATGATTACTGAGATCAATCGAAAGACAGGGAAGTTGATAGATGGATGGATAGATGGATGGATGGATGGATAGATGATTGGATGAGTGTTGATCTCTTTATCTATCTACCTATAATTATTTGTCGCTCTATTCTACATTTTTTTCCATTATTACCATTTTTGCTCTATCCGCTTCTTGTCCATTCGTCTATCTACCTAAACGGTCTACAACTGTACTTATATACATATACATAATTTATACATATACATACAATATACCTATTCTATCTATCTACCTTCTATCTGTATATCTACCTAACCTATCTATCTATTCTATCATCTATCAAGTCTATCTATCTACCTATCTATCTATCTATCTATCTAATCTACCTATCCATCTATCTACCTATCTATCTATTCTACTATCATCTACTAACCTATCACATATCTCCCCCCCCCCCCCCTCCATCTATCTATCTATCTAGTTGGAGAAAAAAACCACGAAGAAAACAGAAGCAGAAATGCAGGACATCAATAAAGCGAAAGAACGGAATAGCAAACGCGCACGAAATTGGACACAGAACGACAGCAACAACAGAAGAACGAATAACCCTTAATAATAAAACGATAACCCGACGGATTAAGCCTCCGTATCTCATTAACAGCGGCCACTGACGGCCTCGCGCCCCTAGAGCAATAATAAGCGCCATAAATTGGGCTCTCCCCCTTTTCATCCCCCCCTCCCCCCCTCCTCCGGGCCTTCTCTTTTCAAAGTGAAAAAAAAGTTGGCTTGCCAGATTGAATCATATATTATCTATCTATTAATTCTAACTATCTATCGGTCACTATATAAGTATGTCTTATATTAATGTTTTCTAATCTATTTTAACGCATTTTGTATTGGATATCCTATAAATTCATTGGAGATTTTTGTGTTTTTTCGTTTAATTGTTTAATTTGGTTTTATTAACACTTTGAGAAAGTTTCCCGTTTTAAAAAAGGGGAAACTGGGTCGCGTAGCGGACAGGAGGAATGAAGCTGTTATTGATCGAAGCCTTTGCATGGGCGTGGTAAGGGCATTTGAAAAGTCCAGAACTCAACACACACTTAGGCAGACGAGAGCAAATGAATACATACATACATACATATATCTATATAGATCTATATCTATCGTCTCTATATATTATCTATCTATTATCTATCTATATATCTATAATATCTATAATCTATATGCATATATATATTAGAGATATATATATATATAATATATATTATATATATATATATATATAGATATATATACACACACACACACCACACACACACCACAAACACACACACACACACAACACACACACACACACAATACATATATACATACATACAAACATCTATTACACATGCATATAATATACAATACATACATATATCTACATATCTATTATATTATATATAGAATATATATATATCTATATATATATATATATCTTATACATATATATATATATATATATTTTTTTTTTATTTATTTATTATTTATTTTTTTCTTATCAGAGAAGGTGTTTGATATCTCAATACATACATGCACACATAAACATACATACACCCTAATGAATGTATAAACTATATATACATATATATATATATATATATAATTATATATAATATCAGGAATATAATATATATATATATATATGTGTGGTGTGTGTGTGTGTGTGTGTGTGTGTGTGTGAATATGTGGGACTATCGTGTGTGTGTGTTTGTGGTGGGTGCGTTGCGGTGTGTGTGTGTGTGGTGTGCGTGGTGTGTGTGTGTGTATCCTATCATCATCATCATATATAGATACTTAAATCTATATGCATTATCATCATTCATTCATCATCATCTCATTCAGCTGGGTCAGTCCACTGCCGGACCGCAGGCCTCTCCCAGTCTTTCCAACTTTGTCTGTCTTGTGATTTTTGTTTCCAGTCTCGGCCCCCAAAATTTCGATATTCGTCCGCCATCTTGTCATGGTCTGGCCCTTGGTCTCTATATTACTATAGCCCCCAGTCATGTACATTCTTTGTCCATCGTATCCTGTCTCCGATGTATATGACCTGCCCATTGCCACTTTTCTTTTTGATGTCGCAAGTATATCTTCTATTTGTGTCAGTTCCCTGATCCACGTCGCCCTCATTCCTATGTCTCTCAGGCTAAATTACCAGCATCAGTCTTTCCATCCCTTCTGGGTACTTATTAGTTCTCTCCAGTAATTTGGTGTAGTCCATGTTTCTGATCCAGAGGTCATAACTGGTAGGAAACATTGGTTAAGACTTTTCTTTTAAACATATGGCAAAGAACTCTAGTATGCTACTGTGTTGCCAAAGGCGCTCCAGCCTAAGATGAGGCGTCGATTAATTTCCTCTTCTGTAGATGTGTTGTCTGTACCAGTTGTCCTAGGTATATATACTTGTCCACTACCCTCAGTACTTCGCATGTACTTGTATCTGTATTTCGAACTGAACTCTTACTGTTGAAACATGATCTTAGTCTTTTCTTTTTCTTATCATCTGACGTCCGAATTTGTTCAGACTCTTCTCTAGTTAGATCATTTATTAGTTGCGCATTTCATTTGCGATTCAGTGAAGAGAATCAATAGCATTCTGCCCCAATCTGAGGTTGTTTAGATATTAGTCTCCTAATCTTGATACCCTTTCCATCCACTCTAGCTTTTGAATATTACTCAAGACAAGCTGTAAACAGTTTGGTGATATGGTTATAGCCTGTCTAACACCTTTTTTAATTGGTATTTGTCGGTTTTCGGAGTGGAGCTTGAGGTTGCTGCTCCCATCTTTGTATATATCTTCCAGTATTTTACCAATATACTACTTACTCCCTGTTTTCGGATAGGCTTCTAGTACTGCTGGGTCTATACAGAGTCGAATGCCTTTTTCGTAATCGATTGAATGCCATTACACAGTGGTTTCATATTCGTTTTATTTTCCTTTATTGGCTGTGAGCGTGTGGAATGTGTATGTTGTTGAGAATCCACAGCGAAAGCCTGCGTGTTCTCTAGGATGGTTAGAATCCGACGGTCAGAGATGCGAGTTGTGATGATTTTTGTGAATAATTTGTAAGTAGCTGAAAGGAGGCTTATTGGTCGGTAGTTTTTAGATCCTTCGTCCCT
>NC_051386.1:42202914-42205414 GCF_015228065.2 Penaeus monodon | reverse complement strand
TTCTGCACACACCACACCACAACACACACAAAACCACACCCCAACACACACACACACCACAACACACACACACACCCACACACACACACCACACTTTGTTGTTTCGTGTTGTGTGGGGCGTGTTTGTTGTGCGTGTGGGTGTGTGTGTGTGGGGTGTGTGTGTGTGTGTGGTTTTGTGTGTGGGTGTGTGTGTGTGTGTGTGTGGGGGTGTGTGTGTGTGTGTGTGTTGTATATATGTATATATATATATATACACACACATATATACATATATTTGAATATATATATGCGTATATATATGTATATAGATAGAAAGATACATAGATAGATATTATAGATAGATAGATAAATAGATATACACATATATATGTATATTTATGCATATATACATATATATACACACATCTATCTATCTATCTTTCTATATGTGTGTGTATGTATATGTATATATAGATAGATAGATAGATATGTAGATTCATACATACATGCATACTTATATATATATATATATATATATATATATATATATATATATACTATATATATACAAATATATATTAATATATATATATTATTTTATATTATATATATAATATATTACATATACATACATACAATTATATATTATATATTATAAAATAATATATATTAAATATATATATATTTTATATATATATATATATATATATACATATACATACACACACATATATATGTTTGTGTGTATGTATGACGGAGTATGAGTGTGTATGACTGTGATTACGAAGGCAGATGAATAGGCAGATACACAGATAGAGTTAAAGACAGGATGAGAACTGAGAAGGGACAGGAAACAAGAAGTAAGAGGGAGATTTGATTTGATTAATGTTTCATTAGCCATTGAGGAGGGAAGGACTCGGTCCAAACCGCGCACGAGGAAAATGTTCAGCATTTCAGTCTTCCGCCTCTCCCTCTCCTTTTTTCCTTCTCTTCTTCTCTCTTCTTCCTCCTCTCTCTCTCTCTTCTCTCTCTCCTTCTTCTCTCTCTCTCTCTCTCCTCTCTCCTCTCGTCTCTCTCTTCTTTTTCTCCTCTCCTCTCTCTCTCTCTCGCTCTCTCTCTCCTCTCTCTCTCTCTTTTTCTCTCCTCTCCCTTTCTCTCTCTCTGATCTTCTATTCTTCTCCTCTCTTCTCTCTCTTTCTCTTCCCTCCTCTCTTCTCTCTCTCTCTCTCTCTCTCTCTCTCTCTCTCTCTCTCTCTCTCTTTCCCCCTTCTTCCTCCCTTCTTCTCACACCCTATATCATTTCACGGTGAGATTAAACCATCAGCGATGAGTCATGCGCCATGAGTCATGAGTCATTTCTCCCCTTGTGTTTTTACCCTCATGTTTATTATGCATTTTATGTATGGGAGGGGCCAGGGAGGGAGGGTGGAACGGGTGGGGGGGATCAAAAGGACAAAGCTGGTTGGATATTCCTCGAGACATGCCATTTCCCATTCAGAACCCGCTGGCTATCCGCTCGAGTGAACGTGACCTGACAGAATTCATCACTGCTCACTCATTACTTAATTGCATTTAACTAGCATCAGTCACAACGCATTTGTACCTGTTAGTATCCGCGCTGGCTCTGTATATTCGCCGGTTAACGACTTGGTAGTGGTCACTATTGCGCGCCAGTACGAGTCAGTCACTTCCAGTGTCTTGCTGAGTACCCACCTGCACTCAGCAATATCCACTTACCCAAGTTAGTAAACAGAAGTAAGTGCCTGTACCAGCCTAGATCCTTCAACACCCAACACCCTCTTATACCCACTTATACTCATCTGTGCCTGCCAATATCCTCATATATTCTCTCTCATAACCACGAGAACCTACATTCAACCTATAACATCCGCTTATGCTAACCCTTACTAGTATCTCCCTCCCCATCCACACATCCAAATAACCACTCACAACCTTCCATACCCACTGCATCCAATCCTATTACCATTACCCACCAATATCCACCAATACCCCTGAAGATCAGCTACCTATACACACTAATATCTACCCATACTTCCCACTACCTACAGCATTCTCGCTGGAGTTACGGGTCAGCGCGTGGGTATCCGTGCGGGTGTAAATTAGCGGTAATTACAGATCTTAAGACATCCATCAAGAGGGTAAGGAAACGCCCATACTACGCGCTGGCAACTCAGGTCTCGGATGTTAGTTTAGCCATTCATTTCGCCGTCGCTTTGGGCTGTTGCCATGTCACTGGTTGTCGGGGCTGTTGTAACTCTGTTGTGTTTCGTCAGTATCATTACCGGTATTGTCATTGTCATTATTATCATTTCAGTTATTATTACCATTGCTATTTTTACCATTATTATTATCATTATCATTATTATTACTCCGATAATAATGATGATGAAAATGATATATATGATATATAATAATGATGATAATGATAATAATTATTTTCATTGTTGTTGTTGTTGTTGTTGTTGTTGTTATTATTATTATTATTATTATTATTATTTTT
>NC_051386.1:42159775-42162275 GCF_015228065.2 Penaeus monodon | reverse complement strand
GGGGAGGGGAAGAAACGGAAGAAAGTGTTTGAGGAAGAGGGAAGAGGGGAAGGAGGGAAGGGGGGAAGGGGGAAGGGGGAGGGGGGAAGGGAGATGGGTAAAGAGTAGAGTAAAAGGAAGGGGGAGAGGGCATGTAAAGAAAGAGGAGGGGGAGGATGATCAGGGGGAGGAGAGACTAGCGAAAACAGAGAAAGGGAAGGAGGAAGAGGAGAGAGAGAGAGAGAGAGAGAGAGAGAGAGAGAGAGAGAGAGAGAGAGAGAGAGAGAGAGAGAGAGAGAGAGAGAAATGAGTGAAGAAAGAGGAAGGGGAAGAAGGGGAGGAGAGAGAATAGGAGGATAGGAGACGATGACGAAAGAAGAAGGGGGAGAGAAGGGAAATGAAAACAGAGGAAGAGGAAGTGGGAAGGAGGAAAGGGAGAGAGGGACAAGTGAAGAAAGGAGAATGGGGAGAGTGGAAGAGGAGAAAGAAGGAAAGGGAGACGAGTGAGGAAAGAAAAAGAGGAAAGGGAAGAGGGAGAGAGCGGTGAAAGAGGTAAGGGGCGGAGGGAAGAGTGGGGGGAGGGGAGAGGGAGTCACAATATGGGGGGGGGGAGGTGGATGACGTATGCTTGTGTGAGTCACTGAATGTTTTTTTTTTTTTTTTTTTTATTTTTTTTTTTTAGAGGGAGGGGGGGGTTAATATGCTCGTGAAATATGGATTTGTGTTGAGTATGATGGTTTGAACGTGTGTGTTTTTTTGCGGTATAACTGCGTGGCATGTGAATAAAGAGACACATGCACACGGAGACACGTATGCTTGCATCCACATACACACACATACATAACACCAGCACAACTCTCTCTCTCTCTCTCTCTCTCTCTCCTCTCTCTCTCTCTCTCTCTCTCTCTCTCTCTCTCTCACACACACACACAAACACACACACACACACACACTTACATACATCCACTAATCCACACCCGCTATCCACACACACATCCACTCCTCCCTTCCACCTCACCCTAAGATGCAATAAAAATAAATTGCATCTCCACACAAAGCACAGAATTAATCAATAATCCACACCCACTATCCACACCACTCCCTCCTCCCCCCCCCCCTAAACCCGCCAAAATACCTTCTCTCACCCGTCACCTCACCCTATCCCTCCCCTCCCTCCCCTAACCCCGCCACATCCCTTCTCTCCTCCTCCCCTCCCTCCCCCTCCCCTCCCTCCCTTCTAATTCTCCTCCTCCCCCTCCTCCTTCCATTTCCCCTCCCCCTCCCCTCCCCCTCCCGCCCCTCTAATTCACCTCCTCTCCCCTCCTTCCGGCCCCCGTCTCCCTCCTCCTCCCCCTCCTTCCTTTCCCCCACCCCTCCCGTCCTTCTAATTTACCTCCCCACCCCCTCCTCCCTTCCCCGTTTTCCCCCGCACATGTTCCCTCGCTAGGGAAATTATCCCTAGATTTATTCACATTCAACTCTCGTCGATCCGAATAACGGCATGATGCTACTGCGGCTAATATCAACGGAGTGAGTTCACTTCGAGATCTGAAATATATCCGATATCGCCGTCTCTTCCTCATACCGTTACCATATTTATTCATTATTTAAATACCCAATAAAGCCTGAAACATTCAAATGAGCTACTTTTCCAGATGATTCCTTGTAATCAACATCTCAACTATTTGCAATATGATAAACTACGCAACTTCTACATCTTTCTATAAATCATTTAAGAAAATAAACAGCGATTACTCATCAAACCCATTAAGTCTCCGTATCTACAACAAGATCTTCTACAAGGCATCATCAATAACATAATCCGCATCTACAAGTCACCCGTTCTTTTTCCATCAACTTTACATCTACCGTCCAGAACTGTCATCCATCATCCATACGACATTAAACCCCAGTCATCTACAATATGCATCTTCGTCTACCTATCATCATTATCATAATCTACAACACACATTCAAAAATCATCATCTACAAATACTTCATATCAGCGGACGACTGCCGGCCTTTAAATCATCTCCATCTACCCTCGTCCGTAAATCAGGCTTGGTTGACACATTGACGTTGTCTGGCAATGGTTATGATTTGTTTTGTTATATATCCATAGGCAATGTGTGGAGGGATATGTATATGGATACGTTTACAGCACACACACACACACTTGCACGCGAAAACAAAGAAACAAAACACATGTATGTGTATATATATCTGTGTGTGTGTGTGTGTGTGTGTGTGTGTGTGTGTGTGTGTGTGTGTGTGTGTGTGTGTGTGTGTGTGTGTGTGTGTGTGTGTGTGCAATATGTACGTATTTGTATGTGTGTGTCTGTGCCATATGTACGTGTATGTGTGAGTGTCTGTGTGCAGTATGTGCGTCTGAGCGTGTGTGTGTGCAGCCTCAGGCCCTGGACATCTTCCAAAATGGCTTCCGGCTGAAGGCAGTTTCTCTCTTCGTCTCTCTTGTTATGTATCTCGTCATTCGTCTTTCCCTTTGTGCCTACATCGTCTT
>NC_051386.1:42148925-42151425 GCF_015228065.2 Penaeus monodon | reverse complement strand
CGGATTCGTTCCTTTTGACATAAAGGACTTAATGTACTTTGGAAATGTCATACAGTCGCACACACACAACCCGCATGCGCACATATGCACACAAGTACATGTACACACAAAGACCCACAGAAACACGACACGACAAATACTTATATACATACACAACACCCACCATAATCACACACACACACACACACACACACACACACACACACACACACATGCCCCACACACACAAAAACACACACACGCGCGCATCTCACCCCATAGGATCTTCTTTCAATAAAAAAAATAATAATAATAAAACTGAACTCGAACAGAAGCATTTTCTAACGTCGACAGAAACAGTTCGAAGTCGGAAAACAAACAGAACAAAGAAAATGCGAAAAAGTAATCATGACCCCCCCCTCCCCCTAACCCCCCCCCCCCCACCACCAATCTCTCTTTGCTATCTCCCCCCCCCCCCTCCCCCCCCCCCCCCCTTTTCACCCCCCCCCCCTCCCCCCTTGCCACCCTCACCCCCTCCCCCTTGCCACCCTCACCCCCTCCCCCTGCCCCCCCTCCCCCTTCCACCCTCACCCCCCCCCCCTTTTGCCACCCTCCCCCCCCTCCCCCTTCCCACCTCACCCCTACCCCCTTGCCCCCCTCCCCCCCCTCCCCCTTGCCACCCTCACCCCTCCCCTGCCCCCCCCTCCCTTGCCACCCTCCCCCCTCCCCCCTTTCCCCCCTCACCCCCCCCCCCTTTGCCACCCTCACCCCTACCCCCTTGCCACCCTTCACCCCCTCCCCTTTGCCACCCTCACCCCCTCCCCCTTGCCACCCTCACCCCCCCTTGCCACCCCTCCCCTTGCTACCCTCCCCCCCCCCCCCTTGCCCCCCCCTCACCCCCACCCCCTTGCCCCCCCTCCCCCCTCCCCCTCCCACCCCCCCCCCTTGCCCCCCTCACCCCCTCCACCCCCCCCCCTCCCCCACCCCGGCCACCTTTTTTACAGGAATGTAAAAAGCCCTAAAAAATGAATAATAAAACCGAGCCGGAGTTTTCAAAGGGGGCTGAACGATCCCAAATTTGGGAAAAAAATTGGGTTCGAATAAGATTTTTTGAAAAAACGAAAATAATAAAAATAAGCGGGGGGGAAAAAAAAAAATCTAGGCGTTTTTAAATTTGTAGAAGCAAAAAAAAAAAAAAAAAATAGAGGGGGAAAAAAAACAATATCAGTTAATTTGAATTAATTATTGCAAAATTGTGAATAAAGAAGGAGGATGAAGCGAGAGGAACAGGGAAAAAGGGGATACAGGCATAAAAAGAAAAGACCATAAAGAAAAAGAAAAGACAAAAAAAAGAAAAGACAAAAAAAAAAACAAAAAAAAAAAAAAAAAAAAAAAAAAAAAAAAAAGACAAAAAAAAAAAAAAAAAGAAAAAGAAAAGACAGCAAATAAAAAGACAAGACAATAAAGAAAAAGAAGAGAAGAAAAAGAAAAGACAAAAAAAAATACAATATAGAAAAAGAAAAAATCAAAAAAAGAAAAGACAAAAAATAAAGAGAAAATGCAGCAAAGAAAAAGAGAAGACAACAGAGAAAAAAAGAAAAAAAAAAAAAAAAAAACGAAAAGAAACAAAAAAAAAAAAAACATAGAGAAAGAGAAAAGAGAAAAAAAAACTACACAGGCAAAAATGAACAAATGAATCACTGAATAAAAAAAAAAAAAAAAACATGAAAGAAAGTCAGAAAGGAATCAAAATTGGAAAAAAATTTTGCCGTAATAAAGAAATGAATTAAAGACAGAGAGAGATTATGAATAATAAACAAAGGATTGAATTACTGAAATGGCCTCAGGGTTTAAACGATTGGCAAATACGAGGAAAAAATCTTAAAAAGTAAAAGAAAAAGAGAAAAAACTGATAAAGAAAGGGGGACATTTAAAAAAAAGAGAGAGAAAGATTAATGAAAGAAAAAAATCCTAACACTAATTCAGTTAATTAGAAGATCGAGAGAGGCATATAAAAGCAGTCAGGGCGTAAATATCATCTTTATCGATGGCAGATTAGAAGATTCTTTTTATTTCTCTCTCTTCCCCTCTCGCTCTCTTCCCCCTCCCCTCTCTCTCTTCCTCTCTCTCTCTCTCTCTCTCTCTCTCTCTCTCTCTCTTCTCCTCTCCTCTCTCTCTCTCTCTCCTCTCTCTTCTCCTCTCTCTCCCCCTCTCTCTCCCCTCCTCTCCCTCTCTCTCTCTCTCTTCTCTCTCCCCTTCTCTCTCTCTCTCTCTCTCTCTCTCTCTCTCTTTCTCTCTCTTTTTATCTCTTTCTTCTTTTTCTATCTATCTGTCTGCTGTATATAATCATATTATTATAAACATCACACACAAACACATACAAATAAATATATATATATATTTATATATATATATATATATATATATTAATATATATATAAAAATATATGTATATATATATATATATATATTTTATATTATATAAAATATATACAAAAAAAATATATATATTATAAAATTT
>NC_051386.1:42136816-42139316 GCF_015228065.2 Penaeus monodon | reverse complement strand
GAGGGATTGCTGGAGACAGAGGGAGGGAAATAGATTGGGAAATGGAAACTGGGAACTGGAGAGGGAGAGATAAGGATGGGCAGAGATAAGGGAGGGAAACAGGGAAATGGAGTGGGGAAATTAAGGGAGATGGAAGAGCGATGATAGAAGATAGTCAAAGAAATGGAGAGGAGATGGAATGATAAAAATAGACAGTAAGATAGAAAGGAGTTAGAAGGGTGAGAGAGAGAAAGGAAGATGATCAAATGGAGTAGAAAGGATGGAGATAGAGAGATGGAGATAACGAAATGCAGGGAGACAGAGATGCAGAGATGAAGTAGAAGTTGAGATAACGAGATGGAAAGATAGAAGAGAAGATAGAGGGGCTTAGGGATGCAGGTAAGGAGATGAAGACAAGGTGGAGATGAAGATAGCAACGTGAAATGATAAAGATGGAAATGTGGTACTGAAGGCGGAGGCGGGAGATATGGAGATGGAAGAACAGAAATGGAAAAGCTTTTGGGAGAGTGTGATGGAGGGGAGAGGTTTCCAAAAGAGGTGTTTGACAAATAGCATGGTCGCAACGAGAGATAGATATATAGATAGAGATAGATAGATAGATATAGATAGAGAGAGATAGATATAGAGATAGAGAGATAAATAGATTGAGAGATAGATAGATAGATAGAGATAGAGTGATAGAGAGAGAGAGAGAGAGTCAGACAAAGAGCGACAATAAAAACATCAACAACAACAACAAAATGTATTCGAAACCAGGATCTAAACAAAAAAAAAAAAAAAAAAAAATCCCATAACAGAGAGACGAAGTGGCCGACACCGCCACAACCTCATCCTGTGTTACAACCGCAATTATTTGTCAATAAAATGCTTAAATCTCACTCGCAAAGAGAACGATGACAAGGCACCAGGTTCACAAGGCACCAGGTTCTCAGGGGACGAGGTTCCGAAGGTACAAGGCGATTATCACGTGAAAATTTTCGGTCGAGTCATCTCCATCATCGGCTAAAAGATTAAAGATTTTTTTTTATTATTTTTTTTTATTATTATCTCTTCTTTTTCTTTTTTTTCCTTTTTTTTTTCTCTCTCTAACACGTGTCTCTTTTTATGAATACATGTCTGAACATTTGTCTGAGTATTTCTTGGATCGGCTGTTGATTTCTTTGTTCATATTTCTTTCTCTCTTTCTTTCTTTCTCTCTCTCTTTCTTTCTTTCTCTCTCTCTCTCTCTCTTTCTCTCTCTCTCTCTCTCTCTCTCTCTCTCTCTCTCTCTCTCTCTCGCCTCTATATGTGTATCTGTCTATCTATACATGTTTGTATGAGTGTCTGTCTCTCTGTATGTATCTGTATAGATATATAAATTGGTAGGTAGATAGGTAGTAGATAGGTAGGTAGGTAGAGAGATAGATATAGAGATAAATATAGATAGCTAGATTGCTAAACAGGTAGATACACACACACACACACACACACACACACACACACACACACACACACACGGATATATATATATATATATATATATATATATAAATATTTTATATATATATATATATATATATAATAACATATATATATATATATATATATATATATATATATATATATATATATATATATATATATATATATATATATATATATATATATATCGCCTTGAGAAGTCAAACGCATGTGTCGTAGGGGAAGTCACCGCCGTGGCACAAACCGCGGTTGATTAGGAAGGGCATCCAATCAGGCAAGGGTGGCACTGCCATATGACCTCTCAGTAATGAACTGAGAGAGGCCTATGTCCTGCAGTGGAATGAATGGCTGTTGAAAAAAAAAAAAAAAAAAAAAAAAAAAAAAAAAAAAAAAAAAAAAAAAAAATATATATATATATATATATATATATATATATGTATATATATATATTTATTATATATATATACATATATATATATATATATTTACATTTATGTATATATCTGTATGTGTGTGTGTGTTTGGGTATGTCTATGTATGTATATATATATATATATATATATATATATATATATATATATATATAATATATATATATATATATTTTTTTTTTTTTTTTTTTTTTTTTTTTTTTTTTTTTTTACCCAACTACTGAGGATGTCGTCGAGGAAGATCTGTTTCAAGTGGGAGCAGCCAACGGCGCGCAGATGGTCTGGCCGGGGACTCACTACGAAAAAAAAGAGAAGGAAAAGAAACAGAAACGAAGAGAAGTAAAGAAAAACGAAGATAAGAAGAGAGAAACGAAGAGAAATAGAGATACGGAGAGAAGCAGAGAGAAACGAAGAGAAACGCAAAGAAAATAAAAATAAACAGAGAAAACGAAGATAAACATAGATAAAAAAAGAGAAACAGTAACAAACAAAGAGAAAGAGAAAGAAACAGAGCAAACCAAGAGAAAGAGAAAGAAACAGAGCAAAGCAACCCTACGAAACAGCAACCCCGCGACAGGAGACAAGTCACAGCAACATCAAATTCCTTT
>NC_051386.1:42122532-42131716 GCF_015228065.2 Penaeus monodon | reverse complement strand
TGAGTTCGGGGGTTCGAGTCCCCGGGCCGGCGCGTTGTTCCCTTGGGAAGGAACTTCACCTCGTTTGCCTACCTAAAAACGACATTCGCCTTGAGATGTAAAACGCATGTGTGGTAGAATCACCGCCGTGGCAAAAAACCGGGGTTATTGGGAAAGGGGATCCAATCAGGCAAGGGTTTTGCCAACCATAAACCTTCATTTAATGAATTGAAGGAGGCCTATGCCTGCAATGGAATAAAATGGTGTTAAAAAAATAAAAAAGAAAAGAAAATATATTATTATATATTATATATATTATATATATATATAATAAATATATAATATATATATAAAATTATTATATTATATATATGTTATTTTACTATATATATACATATATATTTATGTTTTATATATACAATATATGTAAAATATATATAAAATTTTAATATATATTATATATATATATTTATATAATATATATAAAAAAATAAAAAAAATGTAGTATATCGCCGCGCGGCGGCCGCGTGTGTGTGTGTTTTTGTGTTTTTTGTGTGCGTGGTGTTGTGTGTGTGTGAAATTTTGATTATATTATATATAAAATATTTTATATAATATTTTTAAATATATATATAATATTAATTATAATTATATTATATATATTATTTTAATATATATATATTATATATACATATTTTATAATATATATATTATTATATATATTATATATTATTATATATAATATATAATATATATATTATATTACATATATATATATATATTTATATAATACTACAATATATTATATAAAATATTAATATTTTTAATTTATATTTAAAATAATTATTATATATATTATATTTATATTTTATTATATATATATATTATTGTGTGTTGGTGTGTGTTTGTTGTGGGTGGGGATGTGTGTGTTTGGGGGTTTGTATTTATATACATATACAATATAATATTATATATATATTATATATATATATATATATAGACAGATAAATAGATAGATAGATAGATAAATAGATAGATAGATAGATAGTGATAGATAGATAGATATTTATTTATTTATTTATTCATTTTAATTTTATGCATTTTAATATATATAATATATATATAAAATATATATATATTAATATATATATATATATATATAATGTGTGGGTGTGTGGTGGTGTGTTTTAACACATGTATGCCCCTTTTTTTATAAGCCCTTTTCGCATCTTGGAGACCCTACAAAAAATGAGCATCTCTTTACTCGACCAAAAAGGGAGACAAAAAAAAAGAGCGGAAAAAAAGAAAATCTCTCCACCCCCGAAGGGAAAGATGAACAATAACCCCCCTGTGCTAAGCCCCTTTTTGTGACAATGCCGGCCAGGGGGAAGGGGCGAGGGGGGGGGAGCCCCGGGGGAGAAAGGAGGGGGGTCCGGGGGAGAAGGAGGGGGGGAGACGGGGGGGGAGCCGGGGGAAAAGGGGGGGCCCCGGGGGATGGGGGAAAGGAGGAGGGAGGCGGGGGGGGGGCAGAAGGGGGATGGGTTTAGGGAGGAGGGGTAGGAGGGGGAGATGGGGGGGTAGGAACGAGGGAAAAGGGGGAGGGAGGGGAAGAGGTCAGCGGGGTCAGAGGGGGGAGGCAGAAAGGACTTCGCGGCCAAAGGGAATCGGGCCCGGCCCTCCCTCCTTTGGGGGGTCCTCGACGGGGTTTTTCTAATGGGCACAAAAGGAGGGGTATGTGTTTCGGGGGGGGATGGGGGGGGGGGAAAGGGACGGGAAGGGGAAAGGGGGGGGGGGGGGAGGAAAAAAACACACATGTCGTCCACATTCCCACCCCAAACCCCACCACAACAATACCAACACACACAAAAAAACACACGTGAAACCCCACACAAAAACACACAAAGAACGTATCCAAATTGTACTTTGCCCCTCGAAGTACTTAAAGGAAGGGGGGCGGGTCCCACGCTTACCGCCGCACCCCTTTTAAAAACCCCCCGCCGCCGCTGCAAAGGGGAATGATGCTACCCCGGGGAGGTTTTCACCTGGTCGGCCTCTGTCAATCCCCCCCCCCCCCCTATCCCTCTTGTCCCCTTGTAGCTCGCGTCCAACCCCTATGTTTAACCCCCCCTTTCCCTTTTCCCCTTCCCCTTTCTGCGTATTTCCCTTATCCCCCTCATGCCCCCTCCCCCCCATCCGCTCCCCCTCCCCCCCCCTTTTCCCTACCCCACCTCTCTCCCCCCGTTCCCTCCCCCCCCCCCCCCACACACAATCTCTCTTCCTTCCCTCCCCCTCCCCCTCCTTAACCCCCGGGCCCTAACGTACATGATTCCCCTTCCTTTCCCCTTCTCCCCCCCCCCCCTTTTCCCCCCCCTTTTACATTACTCCCTTCCTCCCCCCCCTTTCCCCCCCTCAGTAGTCCTGCAGTGTTCCCAGGACCCCGGGGAAGCTTTTTCCCTTGCCAGACCCCCTTTCGTTTTTTTGAATCCTTTTTAGGGGCGAGGGGGTCTCTTTTCGCGCGGAATCTGGGTAATGTTTTCCCATGTTTTGTTCCTTTAAGGGAAAAAAAAAAAGGGGGTGGGAAAAAGGGGGGAAAAAGAAAAGGGTAGGTGACTGGAAAAAGAGAGTAGATGGAAAGAAAAGAGGGGGGACGAAGACGAAAAATAACAAAGAATTATAAGACAGACATGCAAACTACGTTAACCTTATTTACAGCAAACAAAACTGTAAGACAAGTGAGAGAAGCAAGACAGGAAGCAAGCAAAAAAAAGAGAAGTCAAGAGGAACCCCAACGGAGTTAAGGGAGGCAAGCAGAAAAATCTAGGGGGGGGATGTAAGTAAAAAAGCTGCAGAAAGGGAAGCCAAAAAAGCAACCCCAAAGGGCTAACCAAAGGGGACAACCAAGGTACAAGCATCAAAGCCAAGCAAGGAGATTTAAAACCGAGAGACAAGCTAAACGAGGAAACCAGAGATTTTAAACCCAAGAAACCGGGTAAGTCGTTGGACAGGCAACCAGGAAAGAACCCAGAGGGGGAACCCCAGCGAGGGAACCCCGGAAAAAAGCCAGCGAGGCAGACCGCCCGACCAAGCCCGTGTTGAAAGGTGTCCACGTCACAATGGAGACCCGGAATGCAAGATTACGTAATTTGGCTCGAGGGGCCCCACAGGCCGATGGCGCGCCCGTTTTTGGGCAGCCAGGGGGCGCGAAATTTTGGGGTGGGGGGAGGAGATAGATGGGGGAGATAAAGGGGCGGGGGGGGGGGGGAGGACGGAGGGAGAGGATGGGGAGAAAAGTGGTGGAGTTTGGGGGGAAGGGAGATAGTAGGGAGAAGAGGGTGGAGATAGAGGAAGGAGATAGTGGGTGGTAGGGGGGGGGGGGGGGGTTGGGGGGGTTTGGGGGGGGAAGAGAGGGAATAGGCAAAGAGGGGGGAAATGAAGGGAGGAAATAGACAGGAGATGGGGGGTGGAGAGGTGGAGATAGAGAGAGTAAGATAGAGGAATGGAGAGGGGGAGATAGCGAGAGGGAAATAGATAAGGAGATAGGGGGGGTGGAAGGAGGGGGGAAGTATGGTAGTAAAAGGGGGGGAGATAGAGAAAGGGGGGGATTGGTGGAGCAGAGGGAGGGAAAAAGAATGGGAAAAAGGAAACTGGGAACTGGAGAGGGAAGAATAAGGGGTGGGGAGAGATGAAGGGGGGGAAACAGGAAATGGAGTGGGGAAATTAAGGGAGAGGAGACGATGATGAAGATGTCAAAGAAATGGAGAGGGGATGGAATGAAAAAAAAGACAGTAGATAGAAAGGGGTTAGAAGGTGAGAGGAAAAGGGAAAAGTCAAAGGAGTAAAAGGATAGAATAGAGAAGGGATAACAAAGCAGGGGACGAGAGCGAGATGAAGTAGGAGTTGAGATAACAGATGGAAAGATGAAGAGAAGATAGAGGGGCTTAGGGATGAGGTAAGGAAAATGAAGACAAAGGTGGAGATGAAATAGCAACGTGAAATGATAAAGGGAAAAATGGTACTGAAGGGGAGGGGGCAGATAGGAGATGGAAGAAAAAATGGAAAGCTTTGGGAGACTCTGATGGAGGGAGAGGTTTCCCAAAAAAGGGGGTTTGACAAATATCATGGTCCAAAGAAGATAGATATATGAAGAGATAGATAGAGATAGATATAGAGAGAGATAGATAGATATAGAATAGAGAGATAAATAGATTGAGAGTAGGTATAGATAGATAGATAGATAGAAGAGAGAGAGAGGAGAGAAGAGAAGAGAGAGAGGAGGAGAGAGTCCGAAAAAAGAGGACAGTAAAAAAAATCAACAAAACAACAAAATTATTGAAACCAGGATTACAAAAAAAAAAAAAAAAAAAAAAAAACCCAATCAGAGAGACGAATGAAGATGGCCCAACCGCCACAACCTATCCTGGGTTCAAACCCCAATTATTTTTCAATTTTAAAGCTTAAATCCATCGCAAAGAGAAGATGACAAGGGGACCAGGTTCACAAGGCCCAGGTTTTTTTAGGGACAGGTTTTTTGAAGGTAAAGGCGATATCACGTAAAAAATTTTTGGGCGATCACTCCACATCGGCTAAAAGATTAAGATTTTTTTTTATTTTTTATTTTTTTTTATTATTATCTCTTCTTTTTTTTTTTTCCTTTTTTTTTCTCCTCTAACACGTTTCTTTTTCTGAGTACATGTCTGAAAAATTTTGTTTTAGTATTTTTGGACGGCGTGGATTTTCCCTGTTCATTTTCTTTCTCTCTTTCTTTCTCTCTCTCCTCTTTTCCTTTTCTCTCTCTCTCCCTCTCTCTTCTCTCTCTTCTCTCTCTCTCTCTCCCCTCTTCCTTCTCTCTCTCTCTCTCTCTCTCTCTCTCTCACTCTCTCTTCTCCCTTTTTTCTCTCTCCCTCTCCCTTTTCTCTCTCCCTCTCTCTTCTCCTCTCTCTCTCCCCTCTTTCCCCTCTTTCCTTTCCCTTCCCCCCCCCCCCCTTCTCTCTCTCTCTCTCTCTCTTCTCTCCCCTCTCTCCCTCCTTCTCCTGCCACCCCCCCCCCCCCCCCCCCCCCCCCAACCCACCCCACCCCCCCCCCCCCTCCTGGTCCCCCCCCCCACCCCCCCACAAAACCCCCCCCCCCCCCCCCCCAAACCCCCCCCCTTTTTAATTTTTTTTAAAATAATTTAAAATTTAAAAAAAAAAAAAAAAAAAATAAAACACACACACACACACACAAAAACCCCAAACAAAAAACAAAACAAACCCCCCCTCACAAACCCTATTAAACAACCAACACAAATCCCCAAAACCCCAAAAAAACACCCCAAAAACTGTTAAAAAAAAAAAAAAAAAAAAAAAAAAAAAAAAAAAAAAAAAAAAAAAAAAAAAAATATATATATATTAAAATATAAATTTTTAAAAAAAAAAATAATTTTAGATAACGTATGTGTTGTGGGGAGTCAAGTTTTGGGGAAGGGTTAAAATTAAAAAAATACCTTTTTTCCTTTTTTTTTTTTTTTTTTTTCTTTTTTTCCTCTTTATTACCCAATTGAGGGGGGAGGCATTGTTTTAAAAGGGGGAAAGAAAGGGGGGTGTTGGGGGGAAAAAAAAAAAAAAAAAAAAAAACCCCCCCCCCTCTCTCTCTCTCTCTCTCTCTCTCTCCTCTCTCTCTCCCCCCTCTAGATAGCTAGATTGCTAAACAGGTAGACACACACACACACACACACACACACACACACACACACACACACACACACACACACACACACACACACACACACACACTCACTGACTCACACACCACACACACTCACTCACCACACACACACACACACACACACACACACACACACACACACACACACACACACACACACATCCATAGACCCAACTATAATACTATATATATATATATATATATATATATATATATATATATATATATATATATATATATATATATATATATATAGAGATATACACACACACACACACACACATATATCGCCTTGAGAAGTCAAACGTATGTGTCGTAGGGAAGTCACCCCCGTGGCAACAACCGCGGTTGATTAGGAAGGGCATCCAATCAGGCAAGGGTGGCACTGCCATATAACCTCTCAGTAATGAATTGAGAGAGGCCTATGTCCTGCAGTGGAATGAATGGCTGTTGGGAAAAAAAAAAAAAAAAAAAAAAAAAAAAAAAAAAAAAAAAAAAAAAAATATATATATATATATATATATATATATATATATATATAATATATATATATATATACATTTATGTATATATCTGTATGTGTGTGTGTGTTTGGGTATGTCTATGTATGTATATATGGATTGATGGATGAATATATATATATATATATATATATATTTTTTTTTTTTCTTTCTTTCTTTCTTTTTTTTTTTTCTTTTTTTTCTTTTTTTTCTTTTCTGCTTCATTACCCAACTGCTGAGGATGTCGTCGAGGACGATCTGTTTCAAGTGGGAGCAGCCAACGGCGCGCAGATGGTCTGGCCGGGACTCACACGAAAAAAAGAGGAGAAGGAAGAGAATCAGAAACGAAGAAAAGTAGAGGAAAACGAAGAGAAGAAGAGAGAAACGAAACTAAACAGAGAGAAACGATGAGAAATAGAGTGATACGAAGAGATGCAGAGAGAAACGAAGAGAAACGCAAATAAAATAAAAATAAACAGAGAAAACGAAGATAAACATAGATAAAAAAAGAGAAACAGTAACAAACCAAGAGAAAGAGAAAGAAACAGAGCAAAGCAAGAGAAAGAGAAAGAAACAGAGCAAACCAAGAGAAAGAGAAAGAAACAGAGCAAAGCAAGAGAAAGAAACAGAGCAAAGCAAGAGAAAGAGAAAGAAACAGAGCAAAGCAAGAGAAAGGAAACAGAGCAAAGCAAGAGAAAGAGAAAGAAACAGAGCAAAGCAAGAGAAAGAGAAAGAAACAGAGCAAAGCAAGAGAAAGAGAAAGAAACAGAGCAAAGCAAGAGAAAGAAACAGAGCAAAGCAAGAGAAAGAGAAAGAAACAGAGCAAAGCAAGAGAAAGAGAAAGAAACAGAGCAAAGCAAGAGAAAGAGAAAGAAACAGAGCAAAGCAAGAGAAAGAAACAGAGCAAAGCAAGAGAAAGAGAAAGAAACAGAGCAAAGCAAGAGAAAGAGAAAGAAACAGAGCAAAGCAAGAGAAAGAGAAAGAAACAGAGCAAAGCAAGAGAAAGAGAAAGAAACAGAGCAAAGCAAGAGAAAGAGAAAGAAACAGAGCAAAGCAAGAGAAAGAAACAGAGCAAAGCAAGAGAAAGAGAAAGAAACAGAGCAAAGCAAGAGAAAGAGAAAGAAACAGAGCAAAGCAAGAGAAAGAAACAGAGCAAAGCAAGAGAAAGAGAAAGAAACAGAGCAAAGCAAGAGAAAGAGAAAGAAACAGAGCAAAGCAAGAAAAGAGAAGAAAGAAACAGAGCAAGCAAGAGAAAGAGAAAGAAACAGAGCAAGCAAGAGAAAGAAACAGAGCAAAGCAAGAGAAAGAGAAAGAAACAGAGCAAAGCAAGAGAAAGAGAAAGAAACAGAGCAAAGCAAGAGAAAGAAACAGAGCAAAGCAAGAGAAAGAGAAAGAAACAGAGCAAAGCAAGAGAAAGAAACAGAGCAAAGCAAGAGAAAGAGAAAGAAACAGAGCAAAGCAAGAGAAAGAGAAAGAAACAGAGCAAAGCAAGAGAAAGAGAAAGAAACAGAGCAGAGCAAGAGAAAGAAACAGAGCAAAGCAAGAGAAAGAAACAGAGCAGAGCAAGAGAAAGAGAAAGAAACAGAGCAAAGCAAGAGAAAGAAACAGAGCAAAGCAAGAGAAGGAAAGAAACAGAGCAAAGCAAGAGAAGAGAAAGAAACAGAGCAAAGCAAGAGAAAGAAACAGAGCAAAGCAAGAGAAAGAGAAAGAAACAGAGCAAAGCAAGAGAAAGAGAAAGAAACAGAGCAAAGCAAGAGAAAGAAACAGAGCAAAGCAAGAGAAAGAGAAAGAAACAGAGCAAAGCAAGAGAAAGAAACAGAGCAAAGCAAGAGAAAGAGAAAGAAACAGAGCAAAGCAAGAGAAAGAGAAAGAAACAGAGCAAAGCAACCCTACGAAACAGCAACCCCGCGACAGGAGACAAGTCACAGCAACATCAAATTCCTTTTTTTTCGCAAACAAAATCTCCCAGTACCGTCGAAGGCAGGGCGATAGCCCCGAATAAACTTAATTACCCAGATGTACAGATTAATTGCCTAAGGGTTTTTACTGGTAATTACAGCAAGGGAATTCATTTATGTAAAAAGGGCCCGAGCGGGCGGATGGCACTCGGAGGCGCTAATGAAGACCGAGGCGATGAGTTTTTATCGTTCTCTGGAGGGCGGGGGGCGCAGAGGGAGGGGGGGGGTCCAAAAGTGTGTTGTGTGTGCGAGTGCGTAGATATAATACACACATGAATTTATATATATAATATATAATATATATATATATATTATATATAATATTTTATATTTTATAATTTCTGTCTATCTATCTATCTATCTATCTATATAAATTTAATCTATCTATCATATCTATATCTATATCCATCTATATCTATATCTATATCTATCTATCCCTCCCTCTATCTCTCTCTCTCTCTCTCTCTCTCTCTCTCTCTCTATATAATATATATATATATATATATATATATATTTTATATATAATATAATATTATATATATATAATATAATATTATAGAGAGAGAGAGAGAGAGAGAGAGAGAGAGAGAAAAGAGTCAGACAGACAGACAGACAGATTGATAGATAGATATACTGATAAATAGATGGAATTTTATAGGAAGATAAATAGTGGATAGTTATATACATGGCTAAATAAAAAAGATGGTAGACAGCTAGATAGCGGATAAGCAAAAAAAAAAAAAAAAAAAAAAAGTATGGATAAAAAAAAAACATGTATGGATGACTACATAGAAGAGAGAGAGAGAGAGAGAAGGGGAGATTAAATATAGATAGGGAAAAAGGGAAAGATATCATAAACGTAATAACAAAAAAAAAAAATCCAATATTAACAATTAAAATAACGACTCCCAATTGCAACAATGAAAAACAACTCTTTTCGCCCCCAGTGGTTGCAAAAGTAAGTATTAGGGAAAGTTAACGTTATGAGAGAGAAAACTGATACCCAGATAAAGATGCTGAGAGAGATGAATCCTTCTGATGTTG
>NC_051386.1:42115032-42117532 GCF_015228065.2 Penaeus monodon | reverse complement strand
TAGCATAATTACTATCATTATTGGTATCGTGATTATCACTATCATAACCATTACCATTAATATTATTTTGTATATTCCCTGCCACTCGTCTTGGTTCTTCGTCAAATTTCCAAAGACCTCGGCTACTAGAAGGAAAACGTTCGCTTTCTTGACTTCCTGTAATCGGTTTTCCCCATTTTTAGGTAGTTTTTTTTTCTTTCTTTTCTTTTCGTGCACGTTGCTGTGTTCGAGTATAGCATTATCAAGGATTTTGCATACATTATTCCTCTACAATGAGGATGGGTCTTCTCGTGGTGAAGACATTGTCACACTGGGTTTTGTTCCACACTCTCTGGACATCTCAGGCGATAACATTGGTCCACTGAAGATAACATTCCTGAGGAGTCTCCTTAGCTATAATTTGTATATTTGACTGTGAGCTCATGCTAATCTAATTGTTCGTTCTAGAATCCTTCCCAAATGCCCCGGTTTGCAATTTTAGCTACAGTCATGGCGTCTTTTTCATTTTCTTGGAGTTCATCTTCAACAGCCGCTTTTAATGCGCGTAGCATTCTTTGCTTTTACTCGATATAACCTACATAATAGGGGGTCTACGGGCTTAGCTATTTTCTCTTTTACGTAATTGGTTTTAAGAGCGTGATCTTGGGCAGCACAGATTAGTGTCTCTGTTTTTGTCTACTTTGATGATCGTACTCTTGGTCTATCATGCTAATTCATAATAATTTCTCCTTACTTCTTCCCTTTCCACTCTCGGTAATTTTTATTCAGCGCTTTTCTTTCTTGAAATCGCCCATACTTGTAAAACCTACAATTTCCAGACCTTTGATTTCCGTGACTCTTGTAACACGTGGTTTTCTTCACTTGTTATACGCCATTCACATGCCACCAATCCTCTTCTTGGCGTATCTGTGCCGTAACACAGATACTGCCAACGTGTTTATGGCTTTGACTTTGTTTTTTCCCATTGAGCTTTGACTTCAGAACTAATTTCAACTTTTAAATGTACTCTTTACTAAATGCTTCATTCATTTCATTTTCACTGATATTATCCGTCTCTAACATACCTAATTATTCATACCTCTAATATGCCCAACTTTTCATACTCTGTTCAGCACCAGTGCTTCATTTGTACCAGGGACTTTTACTGTCCGTAGTATTTCCCGAGGAGTTTCAGGTCATCCATGACCAGGAGGTGATTTATCTTGTAAATATTCCATTTCCATTCGTATCTCTCAGGTTCTTCAATTTCAGTTGCTAATTCCTTCAGCTTGATTCTGTACTTTTCCTCAGTGATGGTGTACTTTCTTAATATTTTCAAGTGATTCTTCTTTTATCTTTCTAGTATGACGATGGTCTTCCTTTTGCCACATGTATTCCACTTTTGTCATATGTGTTGCTACGAGGGCCATATTCCATTACAACACCGTTTGTTGACTTCTTCACTCCACCATTGCTCACCTACAGGACACCAGCTGTACAAGGGGCCTTCGCGTACTGTCTCAATATCTACGATGTCGTTTCGAATCAATCGTTACTTATTTACACCCATGAAGTCAGTTTTGAATGAAATGTAAGACAGTCACCGATGCTTCTTTCGCGACACCATCACACCTGGTATTTCATAGTCTTGGGGTAATTATTTGTATCATAATTGTCATGATTGCTTGTTGTTTTGTTGTTATTGTCGTTATTTTTATTCCTCATTTTATTCTTCTTATTATTATTATTACATTATTATTATTACTATTATTAGTTTTTTATTATCATCATGATCATTATCATTAACTATTATTATCACTATTGTTATGATCATTACTGTTATTATCATCACCATTATCATTGTCATTGTGGTTATTATCATTGCTGTTATTATCATATTATTCGTAATAATATTAGTTATTATTATTATTGCCATTTTTATTATTATTGTTATTATTACTATTATTATTATTATAGTAGTGTAGTAGTACTAGTAGTAGTCTTAGTACTACTACTACTACTACTACTACTATTACCACTACTAATATATTGTTATTTTTAGTATTATCAATATTATAAGTATCATTATTATTATAGTCATTATTCTCATCACCTTCATCATCATTATAATTGTCACTGTGATAATTATTACTACTACTTTTATTGTTATTATCATCGTTATCTTTATTGCTATTATTTTCTGCATCAATATCACTGTTGCAAAACATCCTACTAATATCATCATTATATCTCTTACATGCTTTTCCTCTCCTTTTGCTCTCTCTCTCTCTCTCTCTCTCTCTCTCTCTCTCTCTCTCTCTCTCTCTCTCTCTCTCTCTCTCTCTCTCTCTCTCTCTCTCTCTCTATCTCTCTCTCTCTCTCTCTCTATCTTCTTCTATCTCTTTCCTCTCTCTCTCTCTCTCTCTCTCTCTCTCTTCTTTCTCTTTTTCTTTCTCTTTCTTTCTCTCCATCTCTCTCTCCATCTCTCTCTCCTCTCTTCTCCTTCTCTCTCTCCTCCCCT
>NC_051386.1:42085032-42092532 GCF_015228065.2 Penaeus monodon | reverse complement strand
TTTTTCTTCTTTTTTAGTCGTTCCGTTTGGCTTTTGGTTTGTCTCTTTTTCTATCTGTCTATCTCTGTTTTTCTCATTATTTGTCTTTGTCTCTCTTGTTTTCTCTCTGTGTCTTTCTATCTATCTATCTATCTATCTATCTATCTATCTATCTATCTATCTATCACCATCTATCTATCTATCTTTCTTTCTCTTCAGCCCCCTTCTATTTCTCTATTCATCTATCTATCTATCTTTCTCTTCCCCCCTCTCTCTGTCTCTCTCCCTTTTACCAATATATTTATTAAGGCGTCGGGGATACTAAAGACTGAAGAGAGAAACTCAATAATAATTAACTCATTTGATTCAGCGGATAAGTCTGACAGGCAGTGGCGGACGGGGAGGGTTGGTGTCCCTGATGTGACAAGACAGGAGGAAGACGACCAGTTGCTAGACCCCCCCCCTTATTTTAGCTTTAGTGCTTGCAAGGTGATGAGGTGAGAGGGAGAGGGAGAAGAGAGATAGTGGCGGTTTATGGTGTTCATTATACTGGTGAAATCAGGGGATATTGCAAATTGCAGAAAGAATCTGCTGCCGAAGAGCGACTTTGATGGTGAGTCGATGTATCTAAGTGTGGGGTAGAGGCGGCTGGTTCTGGTATTCAAAAGGAGTGATAAAACTGGATAAATATTTCCAACTGCAATGATGCAGAGCGTCGTTGTTGCATTGATACTGAGCGAAATGCCAGACGAGGCAAGGACAACGTTATCTCTCGTGTCACACTGAGGTCAAACCGGCTTGGAGTTGACCCGGATTTATAAGCTTCAAAAGAGTCCGAAATGTTGTCGTTTCGCAAAACATCGTACGCAAAAGAAACCGGCAGATTTTTATTCTTAAATCAATCATATCTTAAGCTTTGCAAAGTCAGTAAAGTGCCTCATTGAAACTGATTACGATTGAAAAGGCACAATAAATAACTGAAACGAGTAGTGAAACCAAGAAAAAACGAAGACGAAGCCAGAACCGGGAAAGGCGTTGAGACATTCCTGAATCATAATCCTTCTGTGTCTCTCACGCATCATTATGTTAATCTCCAGTTCGGTGAGAAGTCTTCACCTTCACATAAACTTAATAAAGAAAAAAAATATATCCTTGTGAAAACATGTATCACAAAATCCTCTACACCTTAATTAATAATCAGTCAAAAGTGAAAGAAAAAGGCTATAAAAACTCTATCCCCCGAACAGCTGATTTCCTCATATTTCATGGTAGAGTAACAGGTGATCTTGTACTGGCGGCCGAGGGGGTCGAGGCAGGGCGATGACTGGTCGCACTGTGGTCGCAGCGGGGGCGGTGTGGTACTGCGACGTAGTGCGTGGTGATAGGTATGGTGACGCTAAGGTATAGGATAGTTAGTTACATGAAGCGGAGGAACATGGAATGGAGACAAGGGTGGGAATTCTGAAGGGTCCTGACGTATAGGAAGTGAAGGTTTGGCGATGTAGTTTAAATAATAAGTGAGAATGATATCATAGCAGAAAATCGGTTTGGAAGAGAAAAACAAAAAGATTCTACCCCATGGCTTGCTCCCCAAGAGAGCAATTGATATCAACATTTGCAACAAGTAAAAATTCCTCGACTTAACCTGAAGCATCTAAACTGTTTATCTTGTCGTTGAGGCTCCATAAATGTTTTAACAAGAAAGAATGAAGAAAGAGTTACAGTAATTCTCTCTCTCTCTCTCTCTCTCTCTCGCTCTCTCTCTCTCTCTCTCTCTCCTCTCTCTCTCTCTCTCTCTTTCTCTCCCTCTCTTTTCTCTCTCTCTCTTCTCTCTCTCTCTCTCTGTCTCTATTTCTCTTCTCTCTCTCTCTGTCTCTCTCTCTCTCTCTCCGTCCTCTCTCCTCTCTCTCTCACTCCTCTCTCCTCTCACCTGTCTCTCTCTCTCTCTCTCTCTCTCTCTCTCTCTCCTCTCTCTCTCTCTCTCTCTCTCTCTCTCTCCTTCTCTCTCTCTCTCTCTCTCCTCTTCTCCTCTCTTCTCTCTCTCTCTCTCTCTCTCTCTCTCTCTCTCCTTCTTTCTTTCTTCGTTTTCATCTTGTCTCAACTCTCGCTCGTCTCTCTCTATCCTCTCTCTTGCTTTACATTTTTACTACAATCGCCGCAATCCTGCTTCGGCAACCCTTGAATTCACAGGTACGCCCGATTTCAGCCGTTCTATATATAATCCGTCGCATGTCGTATGGAATATAAAAAAGAAAAGAAAAAAAAGAAAGATAACGGAGCGAAAAAAAAGGTAAAAGCAAAAGAAAATATAAACACTGTATTGCTCGTTTTCTCCTCGTGGTATTTCTACCTATTCCGTTAATCGCCAGGAACCTGAGCCAAGATCTTCGGCTGTGACCGACCTAGCCGCGTGTGTTGCAAGGAAATTTTAGATCGACATTGCAACCTGTTCGATGACCCTAATTCCCCGAGGTGAAGCGATCTCTCCACCGCTTTAATTACTTGCACAACAGACCAGTTAAAAATAAGTGAGAGGAAAAAAAAAAAAAAAAAAAAAAAAAATATATATATATATATATATATAAATAAAAAACAACAAACAACACAACACACACACCACACAACAACACAACACAACACACCACACACCACACACACACACACACACTATGTGTGTGGTGTATGTGATGTGTGTGTATGGTGCTGTGTGTGTGTTGTGTGTGTGTGTGTGTGCTGTGTGTGTGATATGTGTGTGTGTGTGTGTGTGTGTGTGTGTGTGTGTGTGTGTGTGTGTGTGTGTGTGTGTGGTGTGTGTGTGTGTGTGTGTGGTTTGTGTGTGCGTGACTGTGTATGTGAGTGTATCTATGTGTGTGCGTATGTGTGTGTGTGAATGTATATATATATATATATATATATATATATATATATATATATATATATATATATATATATATATATGAATAAACATATAATATATATATATATATATATATATATATATATATATATATAAGTACAGCTAGTCGTATCGATCGTATCATAAGACGGATAAGGCAAGTGGTCTGCGGGTATATATACTATCATCATATTTTTCCAGAAGATGTGCAGGAGGGAGGGCCAAGGCTGCACGGGATGGGTGGCTGGGGAGGGGGAGGGGCGAGAGGTGGGGATTCTCGTGGGGTTGGGGTGTGTGTGTGTGGGGGGGGGGTTAAGAGACGAGGGGAAGGGCGTCGGGGGGTGAGGGTATTTTAGGGTATAGAGTAAATAGTTAGGGGGGAATGGAAGGGGGGGGGAGGTAGCTAGAAAGGGGGATCGTAGATTGGGTCGTGGGGGTCCTTAGCGGTAGGGGGATGGTGGGGGGGGGACCGGATTGGCAGGTTGGGCGCAGAACCTTCCGGGTGAGCGATGCTACTTTGATGGTCAGCTCGGCGATGGCGGAAGCGATAAGCGGATTTTTTTCGACTTCGATTTGCTTGTAAACTGTTTTTTTTTTTTTTTTTTTTTTTTGTTGAGTGAGTGAGCTTTTTGAAAGAGGATTGGGGATAAGCAGGAGGCAAGGTAAGATGAAAGAGAGGGATGGTTTAAGAAGAGGGAGAAGGGAGAAAAGAAGCTAAGAGAGGACGGGAAATAGGGAGAGAGGTGAGTTAGGATAAAAGGAAGGAATGGGGATAGAGACGATAAGAGGAGGGGAAGGGGGAGGAGCGGGAGGGGAATCCAGCCTTCCCCTTTTTGCATCCGCGTTCTTGTAAGATCAAACCGACAGGCATAATTGCTATATCCACAAGCAAGAATAATTCAAAACCCTTTGATACAGAAACAGGTAGAAGGAGTTAATTGCTGTAACTGAAAATAGAGAGAGAAAAAAATATTGTTTTTAATCCTGTTCTCTGTACTTACTTCATGCGTTTGTTTCTTTACGTTTGTTTGCTTCTCTGTGTTTTTGCGTGTGTGTGTGTCTGATCTGCCATGTGTTTTTTTGTTTGTTCGTTTGTTTATCGTTTTGTTTATGTTTCCTGCTCTGCTAACTAGCGCAGTGCAGTTTGTTCTAGAAAGTCAATATTTATTCATTTATGCTTTCAGCTTTCTGCAGCTTCCAATTCTATATCTTTTTATGTCTGCTTTGCATTTTTTGTCTCGGCAATCTGTTAATTAATTTCTTTTCTCTTATGCAAGTGCTTTGCTATCTTGCGTAATCAACATGATTTTAAAATTCTATTTCTTGCAATGATTTGTAACCAATAGAATATTAACCTGTTTGATGTCTGATTGTTGTTATTATTATCGTTATTTTTTAGGGTCATTACTGTCATTACATTATCAGTATCGTCACATACGCATTAGCACTGGCTTCGTTATAGATGTTAGTATTATAAAAACAACTGCGTCATAATAAGTGTCAACCAGAGAGAAAAAAAGGATAAAAATAAATGAAATGTGGAAAAAAGACATATCAGTAAGGTGTAAAAATGCAAAGAAATCATAGAAAATAATAAAAGCCCATCAGATCGCATCGCATGAATGAAAACAAAAAAATGGGTATAAACAGTGTTAAAGAAAACGGGAGAAAACGAGAGCGTGTGTTCCCCGTTTTCTGACCCTTTCCGCGAAGTCGAAGGCGAGACCAGGCCTTTCCCTCTAAATCGAATTTCTTGATTGTCACCATTAAGAATTCTCTGTGACAAACACGCGGCTCGGAATCTTGGAGAAGAGAGGAGGTGGGAGAAAGGAGAAAAGAGGAGAAGGAAGGAGAGCAGAAGAGAAGAGAGGAGATTTCAGAAGAGGGGAGAAGGAAAGGAGAGCAGGAGAGAATAGGAGGAAAGAGCGGAGAGAGGGAAGAAGACAAGAGAAGAGAGGATAGAAAAAAAGAGAGAAGAGTGGAGAGAGAGAGAAAAAAAAGAAAATAGAAAGGAGAGGAGAAGAAATACGCGAGAGAGTAGAGGAAAATCTCTAACGATGTGTTGCTCTGAATTTATTTTGTGATTGCTGAAATGTTAACTTTGGTGAAGATTTTCGTTCTCACTGTTTTTGTTTTTAGTGTTATTGTTGTTATAATCACTGTTGTTGCCACTGTTCATAATTCTTTTATTTTCATTATCCTTATCATTATTAATAGTGATATAATTTTGTCTTTATTATCCTTACCATTATCATTATTAATAGTGTTTATAATTATTTTTATCTTCATAATCATTATCATTATCATTCTCATTATCATTAACAGAACAAACTCATTGTTATGTTTGTTATTGTTATAACTGTTAATCTTAGATTAGTGTTGTTGATATTATTACCGATCTTATTATTAATGCTGTCCTTGTACTGGCGTTTTATTTGAAATATTATCAGCATTAACGATATTTAATATTTACTGTTATGATTTTTTTTTGTATTCATTACAATTATTCTTGTCATTATTATTATTGTTATTATTATTATTTTTATTATTATTATTATTATTATTATTATTATATTATTATTATTATATATTATTATTATTATTATATTATTATTATTATTATTTATTATTATATTATATTATTATTATATTATTATCATCATCTATATTCATTATTATTATTTATTATTATTATTATTATTATTGTATTATTATATTATTATGTTATATATATTATCTTATTATTATTATTATTATTTATATTATTTATTATTATTATTATTATTATTTTATTATTATTATTGTTTTATTATATTATTATTATATTTTATTATAATTATTATTATTACTATTATCATCTATTACTATTTTATTACTATTTTTATTATCATTTTATTCTTATTATCATTAATATTATTATTATTACTATTATTATCATTATATTATCATTATCATTATCATTATTATTATTATTATTATTATTATTATTATTATTATTATTATTTTATCTTATTTATATCATTATTGTTATTGTTGTTGTTTTTCTAACTGCTATTATTATTATTATTATTATTATTATTATTATTATTATTATTATTACTACTATTACTACTACTATTATTATTACTATTATTATTATGGGATTTTAAGCATTTCTGCACTGGCTGTTCTTATTGCCGTTTTTCTTCCTGTTAGGCGAGTCATAGCAAATGACTAAAGGCTAACAGTTGTCCTTCTCCTTTAAAGTTCTAGCACTTTTTCTCAGTATTCTTGCCGTCCCCAATAAGCAGTCTTCTGCAGTACTCCAACCTCAGGCCCAATGTCCATATTTTCAATCCAACATTCAAGATCTTTTGTAACGCTTCCGAGGGCACCAATCACTACTGGAGCAACTTTTGCACATCGCAGTTCCCACAACCTTTTTATTTCCCTTTTCAGATCTTGGTACTTTTCTACCTTCTCTAATTATTTTTCTGCAATCCTCGTATCTGCAGGTACGGCAATATCAACTATTAGAGCCTCTTTTTTTCCTTATGAATTACTATAACATCTGGTCTTCTTGCCTGAATGACGTTATCACATTGTACATTGATATCCCCACAGAATTTTCACGGCCTCTTTCTCACAACACTCTCTGGGGTGTTTTTCATACCACTTATCTGAATGCTCAAGCCCATGTTTCCTACACAAATCCCAGTGTACTTTCTTTGCCACGTTATCGTGACGTCTTTTGTACTCTTTCTGGGCTAATTTCTCGCACTCTGAACAATAGTTGTATGCTTTCACCTCGTTTACCACACATTCTACACAGTGGACTGTCGTTGCTCTTATCTATATAATGCTTCACGTAGTTGGTCCTTATTGCTTGCTCTTGTCCCAGCACATAGGAGAGCTTCCGTTTCAACCTTCAAATCACTCCTTGACAGCCATTCACAAGATTTAACCCTGTCTACCTTATCTGGCATCTCTCTAACGAATTGCCCATGCATTGCCTTTCCTGTCCATTTTTGTTGAGCTCTTCTGCCTTTTTCCTTTTGAATTCTTCTTTGTCCATTGTTTCCTCTGTCTGTATGGTTCCTGATGCACACACACCTCTTATCAACAACTCTTCTGAGTTTGCCACATAAAAACCTAAGCTGTTTTCTTCTCCTTTTACACATTGTTCCACACTGATAAGGCCACGACCTCCTTCCTTCCTTTTCATATATAGTCTGTCTACATCACTCTTTGGGTGCATGGCACCATGCATTGTCAGGTTTTTTCTTGTCTTTCTGTCAATACTTTTCAGTTCACTCTCTCTCCAGCTTATTATTCCTGCTCCATATCTGAATATTGCTACTGCCCAGGTATTAATTGCAGTTACTTTGTTTCTTCCATTCAACTTGGACTTTAGAATTAACCTCAGCCGTCGCTTATACTCCTTCATTGTTTTCTCTTTATTTCATTCTCCTTCACCTTATCTAATTCCACAATACCCAGATAAGAATATCCTTCTTGTTCAACTTCTTTTATTATCTCATCATTCGGTAATTCTATGCCCTCACATCTTACAATCTTCCCTCTTTTTAGGACTAGAACCCCACATTTCTTGATTCCAAATTCCATGCCTATATCAGTACTAAAAA
>NC_051386.1:42070032-42072532 GCF_015228065.2 Penaeus monodon | reverse complement strand
GTGTGTATTGTGTGTGGGGAATTTGGATGGGCTGGTTGTATGTGTATGTGAGAGAGAGAGAGAGGGAGAGAGAGAGAGAGAGGGGGGATAGAGAGAGAGAGAGAGAGAGAGAGAGAGAGAGAGAGAGAGAGAGAGAGAGAGAGAGAGAGAGAGAGAGAGAGAGAGAGAGAGAGAGAGAGAGAGAGAGATTTGTGACTGTGCATGCATGATTTATGTTTGTATTGACACGTATATTGCAAATACATTCGCCGAGCGTTATCTCGTGCAAAATTCATGATAGAATTCGGAACGCACATTCATATGTCTACGTACGCACTCTCTCTCTCTCTCTCTCTCTCTCTCTCTCACACACACACACACACACACACACACACACACACACACAGCTTGTATACGCCACCTCTGAACGCATCTATCCCAGCGTACGTGCGTGTCAGCGAGAAATATCCATAGACATATCAATTACAAGGCAGGAAGAGGATTTTAGCGAGGGGCAGCGCAGCCGATAAGGAAAAGCGGTTAAGTAATAAAACCCAGGAGAAGGAAATAGCCAAGATCAAGAAAGCCATAGAGGAAGCCCTTAGGATCTCTTGGGTTATGGGCCGGCGTGACCCAACACGCATAGGGGTCGCTGCAACTGCCCTGACCCTTCTCTTGCCGATAAGGGCCACAGCGCCACACAGACCTTAGGGCGATTGGGCCTTCGGGAGGAGGTTAAGACCGTAGGGGATCGTGACCACCGTCGTCGAGGAGGACTACGGACAGGAAGGATCGGATTTATATCCAAACATTAAGGGATTTCGACCTTACTTGGTGAAGGGAAGGAAGGGAGGATGGAGAGAGGGGAAAGAAATCCTTCTTCGGGGGAGGATGAGATGGTCATGTCCCCCCCCCACCTCCTCCGGCTCCCCCCCCCCCCGCCTGGTCATCTTTCCCCTCAAATTTCTCCCTCTTTTCCCTTCCCTTACTCTCCTCCGATCAACTTTCCCTTCGTGTTTCCCCTTTACATTTCCTGCTGTCTTTTTCCATTGAGTACGCATCACAACCACCCTGTCTGTCTGTCTGTCTGTCTGTCTCTCTCTCTCTCTCTCTCTCTCTCTCTCTCTCATCTCACTCACTCTCTCTCTCTCTCTCTCTCTCTCTCGCCTCTCCCCCCTTTTTCTCTCTGCTTCCATATTTATTTACCTTTTTGATCATTATCATTCTTCTTCTGTGTGCCACGTCCATTTCTTCTTAACTTCCCTCTAAGCGCAGTTTACGTCCAGACCTGTAGTGTAAGGACGGAATACACGTCCATATACACAGACCTAGCGTTTCATCATGTTAAATGGAGTGCATGGAGTTATCTCAACCAATGGCTGGGTCACTCTCTCGCCGGAGAAATATTGTGACGGGGAGTTTTTTATTGGAAATGTATTTCATTTTTTTTATGTGATTTAGGAGTATTGCTTTGGCGTTCATGTTCTTGTTTATATTGTTTGTTTGGTTGATATTTTTTTTTTAATTCGTAATTGGATAATCGATATTTTTTATTATCATTGTCATTATGATTGTCTTATGTTATTATGACCTTATTGTTTTATCATCATAATAAAGATGATTGTGATACTATTACTTCAACCAATAGAGATCATGGAAAAAATAATGATGGTGATTTCGCTACTACTACTAAAACTGTTACTACTAGTGCTACCATTACTACTACTATTGCAGTTGCTTCGGCTGCTATTATTACTACTACTACCACTAATACAGTTGATATTACTCTTACTATTGCTACTACTACTGCTACTACTATTACTACTGATATTACTTCAGCTACAACTACAACAACTAATATTAGAAATAATGGAAAAAATACTAACGATAAGAACGATAATGATAATAATAATGATGGTAATGGCAATGATAATAATGATATTAATAATGATCATAATAACAATAATCATTATAATAATAGTAGTAACAATATTGATAATGATACTGACAACAACGACAACACCACTACTACTACAATTGTGGTAATAATAATGATAATGATAAAACAATTATAATGATAATGATACTACTACTACTGCTACTACTACTAATAATGATGATAATAATAACAATAATGATAATACTACTAATAATAATAATAATAATAATAATAATAATAATAATAATAATAGTAGTAGTAAGTAGTAGTACTACTACTACTACTGCTACTACTACTAATAATAATAATAATAATAATGATAGTAACAACAGCAACAACAGCAACAACAACAACAACAACAACAATAATAATAATGATAATAACAATAATAATAAAAATAATAGTAATAATAATAATAATAATAATGATAATAATAGTGATAATAATAATAATAATAATAATAATAATAATAATAATAATGAAAGCAATAATAATAAAGATAATAATAATGATAATAATAATAATAATAATAATAATAATAATAATAATAATAATAATAATAATAACACAACAACAACAACA
>NC_051386.1:42057532-42062532 GCF_015228065.2 Penaeus monodon | reverse complement strand
GTGTGTGTGTGTGTGTGTGTGTGTGTGTGTGTGTGTGTGTGTGTGTGTGTGTGTGTGTGTGTGTGTGTGTGTGTGTGTGTGTGTGTGTGTGTGTGTGTGTGTTTATGCGTGCCCATGAGGCTAAATGTAATAATCCAGTAAAAAGGGTTGAGGTTTATGGAGGTGTGTGACTAATATATATATATATATATATATATATATATATATATATATATATATATATATATATATATATATTATATATTATGCATGAGGGTAAAAGCTACGTGTGCATTAACCATCTAGACCGTATGTGCATGCATGTGCAGGGGTGAGGCTGTGCATATCTGTGTGCACATGTACGTATAGGGGGGAGGCGTGCACATCTGTGTGTACATGTATGCATGTGTAGGCTTAAAGGTGTATGCATATATTTATGCCTCTCGGAATTACTATGTGCACGAGCTCAATCGTTACTTGTTTATTTAATGTGTTTGAGTAATGATGCAAAAAAAAAAAAAAAAAAGGATAGCACGAAAAAAAAGTAAAAAAAAAAAAAAAAAAACTAGCGTCTAATTAAAGATTTCAATCATATATATCAACGTTCGCAAGAGAAAATATTCAGGTCATAATTCAAAACTAATACTAAATATATATATATACATCGGAATTACTCTCGGTAACAAATTATTATTTTTCGGAAATGATTGAATCAAAACATCATAAAAAAGATATCCACTTTTTCCCATTATAAAAACTTTTCTTTCAATATGTATCTGTAGAGTCTTTGTTATTCTACAGTGCGAGGGTTAGATATTTCATGAATAATAGATATAATAAGAAAGACAAAAATATGGAAGAGAAGACTAGAGGTGAAGAAGAAGAAGAAAAAAAAGGGTGTTAAAATTTTGATAAAAGATGAAACAGAAAGGATCAAGATAACGGTGATAATATAAATTGAAAACGAAAATACTAGATGTAAAGAGGGTAAAATATACTGATAAATGCACAAAGGAAGAGGAAGAGAGAGAAAGAAAAAGATTTGACGAATTGGAGAAGGAAGGGAAGACCCATGACAGCCGGACCCTATCGCTCGCTTGGCTGATTTGTTGCCGCCTTTTCTCTCCTCCCCTCTTTCTCCTCCCCCTTTCCCCTCCTCCTCCTCTTTCTCCTCCTCCTCCTCCCTTTTCTCCTCCCTTCCCTCCCCTCCTCTTCTCCTCCTCCTCCTCCTCTTTCTCTCCCCTTCCCCTCCCTCCTCCTCTTTCTCCTCCTCCTCCTCCTCTTTCTCCTTATCCTCCTCCTTCTCCTCCTCCTCCTTATCCTCCTATTCATCCTCCTTGTCCATTGTCTTCTCCTTCCTCCTCCTTCCCTCCTACTCCCCCTGCTCCTCATCCCCCTCCTCTCCTACTTCTCCTCCTCCTCCTCCTCTCCCATTTCCTTCTACTTCCTCTTCCTCCTCTTTCTTTTCTTCTTCCTCTGTTCTTCCTCTTCCTCTTCTCGCTTTTCCTCCTCCATCTATTATTCCTTATCCTCTCCGTTCAGACCTCCTTTTCGTTCCATATTTTCTCTTTTATAGACCTCTCCTCTTTACCCCTATATTCTTATTTGTATATCTCCTTCTCTCCCTTTCCCTCTCTCCTTCAAGTCCTCTTGTCTCCTTACTTTTATCATTTATTCTCAGTCTCCTTCTTCTCTGTCTTTTACTTCACCCTCTCCTCCTTCACCTCTTCTCTTTTCCTATCTTCTTCCTCTCCTTCTGTCTCCGCCTCTTCTCTCTTCCTCCTTCCTCCCTCTTCTCCACTTCCACCCCCCCTTCGTCTCCCTATTATCTAGTGTCCATTCCCTTTCTTTATCAACCTACCCTCTCCTCTTACTCTCTTCCCCTTTCCTTTTCTTCGGTCTCCCACTCTTCCCCTCGGCTCTCTTCCCCTCTCCCTCTCTTCCCCTCTCCTTCTCTTCCCCTCCCCCTCTTTTCCCCTCCCCCTTTTCCTCTCATCCCCTCTCCCTCTCTACCCTACTCCCTCTCTTCCCCTCTCCTCTTCCCCTCTCCCTCTCTTCCCTTCTCCCCTCTTCCCCTCTCTCTCTCTCTCTTCCCCTCTCCCTCTCTTCTCCTCTCCCTCTCTTCCCCTTCTCCCTCTCCTCCCTCTTCGCCTCTAGTCTTCGCTCAAAATATTCCCTCTATTCTTTCTACCTTATATTTACTCCCCTTCTCCTTCTCCCCTCTTTCTGCCAGTTATAAATTCTTTCGGTCTGTCCCCTCTCTTCATGTGACCAAATAAACAGTCAAGGAAGAGGCGAGGGAGGAAGGAAAGTACGTGAAAGGAAGGAGAGAAAGAGGGAATGATGATGATGAAGGCGAGGAAATGGAAGAAAGGAGGATTTGGAGTACAAGGGAGAAGAAAAAAAACAAAGGGGACATAAGGAAGGAGAGATAGACGAGAAGAACAAGCAGGGACGAAGATAGAGATGAGACGAGGAACAGGAGATTAACAGGAGGGAAAAGGCGAAGAGAGAAAGAGAAAAGAAAAGAAAGAAAGCAAGGAATATTGCTTAAATATATATATATATATATATATATATATATATATATATATATATATATATATATTATATATATATCATATATTATATAATATATTATTATATATATATTATATATATATATATATATATATATATATATATATATATATATATATTATGAATATTTAAAATATAAATTATATATGAGCTTATATATATATATAATATATGATATATAAATAAATATATCATTGCATAATAACGCACTATATCTACTATATATATACATACTGAAATGGAGATGATTGGGAAAAATGAAGGTTCACTTATCTTGAGCTGTTTTCACATTACATATGATTGATTCACTCGGAGATAAAAAAAAGAATTGCCATTGCCAAAAACGCACATTGCTTCTATACATCTGAGAAGACCGAAGCATTATCTACGGACAAAGCGTGAGGTTATTGACATCTACGATTAAAGTTTTGCCATTTGCATCATATGTTTGAGAGTTGCGGTGCTGAAGTAGATAGAAACGAAAAGAGCAAAGTTTGAAATGTTACAGACGAGGACTGCGTATTATGCTGGACATGAGAAGAAGACGAATGATCGATTTAGCTGAGGAAGAAATGTGTAAGGATCACGGCTTTGGCTCATCTTGAACAAGAAAATTAAAGTTATGTCATTGATGAAGTAAAAGTATTGAGAAAACTATGCTGAAGTATGGTAATAGGAATACAGAAGAGCAAACACGAAACATAGATGAGCGACAACATCAAATTGATTTTGGGGCTGTCGATGGTGGTACAGTGGGAAGAAAAGCGTTAGATCGGTTTAGTGGGAAGGGATGGTGTGGAGGGTCCACGTGTGCTCAGACTGATAACAACACACATCTCATATATGCATAATTAATATCTATATACTATCTATATACTCCCTATATTATACTCTTATCTTATCTCTGTCCTTGTTGTGTCTGGCGTGTGCTGTCGTTCTCTGTGTGTGTGTGTAGTTTATCTATTAAACATCTCTTCCTCTCTCCTTCCCTCTCTCCCTTCCTTTCCCTTCCTCCTTCCTTCCTCTCCTCCCTTCCTCTCTCCCTCCCTCCTTCCCTCCCTTCCTCTCTCCTCCCTCCCTCTCTCCTTCCTCCTTCCCTTCCTCTCTAGCTCCCTCCCTTCCTCCATACATGCATCCAACAATCTGTCCATTCGTCCCTCCCTCCCTCCTTCCCTCCCTTCCTCTCTCCCTCCGTCCCTCCTTCCCTCCGCCCCCTTCCTTTCTCTCGCTCACTCTCTCCTTTCTCTCTCTTCCTCTAAAAATGCCTTCCGCCCTCATTTCCCGTTAATGAATGGGCGTCGACACCATGCAATAGAGAATTACTTGCCACTCTCATTGCACCGAAATCCATAAGTCTCCCTAGCTTTAGTCGCCTATTGTCTCAGGACCCATTTCCGTGAGACGTTTTCATGGGACGTTTTCGTGGGACGTTTTCGTGGGACGTTTTCATGGGACGTTTTCGTGGGACGTTTTCGTGAGACGTTTTCGTGAGACGTTTTCGTGAGACGTTTTCGTAGGACGTTTTCGTGAGGCGTTTTCGTTAGACGTTTTCATGGGACGTTTTCGTTAGAGGTTTTCATGGGACGTTTTCGTGGGACGTTTTCGTGGGACGTTTTCGTGAGAAGTTTTCGTGGGACGTTTTCGTTAAAGGTTTTCGTGGGACGTTTTCGTGGGACGTTTTCATGAGACGTTTTCGTTAGACGTTTTCGAGCGACGTTTTCGTGAGACGTTTTCGAGCGACGTTTTCGTGAGACGTTTTCGAGCGACATTTTCGTTAGGCGTTATATCTAGGCCTTTTACAGTCGGGACACTATCTATGGATTGTTTGCATTCTGTATCATTTTGGTATTACTGTAATGATTTCATTTCATTGCTTTCTAATTTTGTTATTATCAGTGTTACATTTTCATGAACCTGAGCCACTTATTCGAAGGGAAGGTTCTTGATACGTGATTTAGATTTTCTAGACATTATTATTTTCTGCTATATCATTATTATGAGAATCAGTTATCATATTACATTATATCCGGAATCATTATCATTATTTTTAAGTTTTTTATTAGTCGAGTTATCGTTAATTTCTAGTTTTCATAGTTTTATTATTATTATTATCATTATTAGTCTGATTATTATTATTATTTCATTATATTATTATTATTATTATGTAATGATCATTATTATTGTTATTATTATTCGATTATTATCAGTTTATAATTATAACTGAGATCAACAAACAAAGATAGATAATTGATAGTAATATTATATATTATAATTATATCATTAATCATAATTATAATAATAATAATAATAATCATATATATGATAATATAATGATATTTATTATCATTATCGTTATTCATTATCATTATTGTTATTATTATTATTATTATTATTATTATTATTATTATTATTATTATTATTATTATTATTATTATTATTAT
>NC_051386.1:42050032-42052532 GCF_015228065.2 Penaeus monodon | reverse complement strand
AATAATAATGTTAATAATAATAATAACAACAACAGCAAGAACAACATTTAAAATACTGATAATAATAATGTTAATAACAGTTATAAAAATAACATGAATAATAATAATAACAATAATGACAATAACAATATTGATAATAATAATAATAATAATAATAATAACAATAATAATAATAATAATAATAATAATAATAATTATTATTATTATTATTATTATTATTATTATTATTATTATTATTATTATTATTATTATAATAATTATTATTATTATTATTATTATTATTATTATTATTATTATTAACAATGATGATTATCAAAATTACTACAACATTGATAATAATAATAATGATAATAACAACAATAATAATGATAATTATAATAATAATAACAAATACAATAACGCACAACACAAGAAAAATAAGTCTTGCAAGGCAACATGATGGAAAAATAATAACACACAAAATACAGCGCATTTTCCCCTGCTTTTCTCCCCTGACAAACTCCACCCTGACCCAGCCATGTAAACACCCAATCGAAGGCTTTTCACTCAAAAACCTGAAGAGATGATTGCAGGTTGCTACACAGTAAGAGTGTTTCTAGCTTGTGTGTCAGTGTGTTTGTGTGTGGGTGTGCGTATGTTTGTATGTGGTGATACGTATGTACTGAGGGACGGTTTGTATGTATATACGGTTATTGTATATTTTCATATGGGAACGATTATTTTATTATAACATAAACACACACACACACACTTGCATATATATATATATATATATATATATATATATATATATATATATATATATATATATATATATATATATATATATATATATATATATATAAAATTATTTCTTTATATAGGTTCATATTAGCCTGTACAGCATGATATTAATTCAGTTTCATATATTGATGATATATATAGTACGTGTGTGTGTCTTTGGGAGTGCGGTGTGTTTACTTTATATAGTAATCATTTCTTATTTATCCGAGCTTACATATTATATATACTATATCTAGGTAGCAATCAATAATTATATACACCACCAAACACACAAAGCGCATCATTACTGCATGCATTTTATCTCGACGCTATAACCATTATGGCTTACATATAGCTTTATATTTATTTATCATATTTAGAGCGTGTTTTCATTGACTTAGCTTTTTTTTATCGATACATATTATTATACGGCATATGTACTATGATATGGCTTGGCACCAGTGCTATGCAAGTAATCGATAGTGAAGTTCCTATAAATGATAACAAAGGTATATACTTGAACTCAGATTACACGTCGTACAGTCTTATCGACGCTATACATTGACGGTATTATATATATATATATATATATATATATATATATATATATATATATATATATATATATATATATATATATATATATATACCTATAACTCTCCACACCTGCACACACACACCAGTCAGACACTAACCAAAGTGAGACGGAAGAAATGACTCGCAAATACAAGCAACCTTCTAATCACTCGAGAGCATACTGCTGAATATTAAAATTCCATTATCAGATTCACTGGGCATTTATTTGCATTGATCGATTGCAAGAAGATAGTGACTCGGCACTAAATCAGGTTTGTCATTTTACCATCCAATTATATGCACAAAGCTGAGGTGTAATAAAAGTAATTTCTTTGATGGATTTGCATAAACTCTGGTGTTATTTTTCTAATGGTTGATAAAAAGATAAGAAGTGGAAGAGATAGAAGATCTGAATTTATATGACAGAAAGAAGAGAGAGAGAGAGAGAGAGAGAGAGAGAGAGAGAGAGAGAGAGAGAGAGAGAGAGAGAGAGAGAGAGAGAGAGAGAGAGAGAGAGAGAGAGAGAGAGAGAGAGAGAGAGAGAGACGGAGAGAGAAAGAGAGATAGAAGGAATAGACATGAGTAATGGCAAACAAAGAGATAAAGTAAAAAGAGAAAAGTGTGTTCCAATGAATAATGAAAGAATAAATTAGAGAATCAACGAAAAGTTGTGACCGACAATGAGAAACAGTGAGGAGACAAACTATGTAACTATGAACAAACGAAAACACAATAACGTGAGCACAAAGTTAGAAAAAAAAATCCACATTATGAACTAAAATGTTTTACTTCCCTACGTTACTTTAGGATTTAATTTACATTGTGACGGTGTTTCTTTCATGAGTAAATAAACACATACACGCACACGCACACACGTACACACACACACACACACACACACACACACACACACACACACACACACACACACACACACACACACACACACACACACACACACACACACACACACACACACACACACACACACACGCACACACATTCATTATTTATAATTTTACATACATATATAGAAAGCGACAAAGAAGCAGATAAGGAGGAGGGAGGGAGTAGGAGTGAGAGAGAAAGATTTCGAAGATGCTGGGTTTACCAAAAGGGTTGCATTACAATCAAACCTAATAAAAGGAACGTCTAAGTTTTT
>NC_051386.1:41961603-41964103 GCF_015228065.2 Penaeus monodon | reverse complement strand
CTTAATGGACTACTAACAACCTGAACAACATATAAATCGATAGCATTGATTTTATGAAGCCATATTACAATACCCGTAATTAAAAAGTAATAAAACAATATACCAATCATCCGTTAATCTTCATAATTGAATGACATCCTCAAACAAGAAGCAATCATAGTAAACAATCACAGTTCAAGTTATGAATAATCTTATCAAGTAAGTGACAAATGCAATCAACAATTCTGTCCAACGACAAAAAAGGAAAATGAAACGAAAAAAAATGATGGATTAGTCAATGTCTTTGAAGCTTCTTCTCCATTATCTTTTCCTTCTTCCTGACCTCATTCATCTTCACTTGATATTTCTCCTTTTTTTTCCTAGTCCTTTTTTACTATGCCGTTGCTACCACTAACATATCTTCATCTTTATCTAACTTCTCCACCCTTTTCATTCTCTTCCTCTTTCTCCTTTCCTTCACCTCCTTTTCTTCCTCTCCATCTACGCCACACACCGCCACCTCCTTATCTCCTCCTCCTCCTCCTCCTCAAACTCTCTTATCCCCCCCCCCTTTCCAATCACCCCTCCCCCCCTCCCCCCACCTCTCCAATCACCCCGAATCACTCCATCGCTCATTAACAATACAATCTTCTCGCCCGTCACTGACTTCGTACAATCGCCTCTAATTGCATCTTCACCGAACGTACATTTGCCCGCAAGGAAGTGCGCTCGGCGTGTTTATGTTTTCAGCGCGGACAGATGCACACAGGCGCACACGCAGACAGGCACGCACGCACACACACACACACACACACACACACACACACACACACACACACACACACACACACACACACACACACACACACACACACACACACACACACACACACACACAGACGACACACACACATGCGCGCGCGCGAGGAATGCGTTAATCACGTGACATGTTCTTTGGTTTTTATCGATCGTCCGTTAGTTTTGTGGCTTGTCTATGCATGTTTTGCTTGTATGTATCAGTTAATTTTTTGCGCATTAATTTCTATCGATATCATCATCATATTTATCATAATAGTTACTATTCTCACGGATTTTTGTAGCTATCATTGAGCATCACCATCTTCATTATTCATCATTATTGCTATTGTATCTTTATCTTTGTTGCCATTATCGCCATAAATAAAATCGAGAGTCATTTCGCAAGAAAGCTGAGAGTCATGTCGTCAGCATGTTTAGATTAAGGCCTTATCATCTCTGTGCGTCTGTCTCTCAGCATCTTCTTCAGATATTCTGTGGATGGTTCGACAAAATATACAGGGCAGGAGGAAAGATAACAATCATATTTATTTCTGGGCAAAACGTCTTCGATACAGCCAATTAAACTGGAAGCAACAATAAAAAAAAGAAGAAAAAAAAAAATATATATCAAATGAGATAATCACTGTTCACTGAAATCATAAATAGCAAGAAAAGCCGTTAATATGTAAATAAGAGAATACAAAAATGCGCCATCGCCAAAAGTACATCAGAAGGGTGTACATAGCTTACAGATGAAGACACATGAGATCGACAAAGAAGATAAACGAGAGAGAGAGAGGGAGAGAGAGGGAGATGGGGGGGGCAGAAAGAAAGAGAGAGGTAGAAAGAGAGACGAGAGAGAGAGAGAGAGAGAGAGAGAGAGAGAGAGAGAGAGAGAAGAGAGAGAGAGAGAGAGAGAGAGAGAGAGAGAGAGAAGAGAGAAGAGAGAAGAGGAAAGAGAGAGAGAAAAGGCAGAAAGAGAGAGAGAGAGAGTACTTACTTTAGTTTATTAAACAGATATTTAACAGTGAAATTAAAGTTTTAATTAATTAACATTAGGGCCGTAGAGCCGTGATAAACCTTTATCTTTCTAAAGCAAATATTTTTGTTCCTAATGAATTTGTAATTTAATTAGTGATATAAACATAGCGTAGATGTTTATGATATTCTCCATATTTTGAGCTTGTAAGAATAAACACGATTTTGCTAATGATGCGACATTGTGACAGCTTTGAAGTTATCTCCGTGATGATAACTATCTGGCAGAAAGAGAGAGGGAGAGAGCGAGAAAGAGAGAGAGAGAGAGAGAGAGAGAGAGAGAGAGAGAGAGAGAGAGAGAGAGAGAGAGAGAGAGAGAGAGAGAGAGAGAGAGAGAGAGAGAGAGAGAGAGAGAGAGAGAGAGAGAGAGAGAGAGAGAGAGAGAGAGAGAGAGAGGGAGGGAGGGAGAGGAGCATTCCATTACCTACTGTTGAGGATCTTAAAGGAGAGAAGTAAAAGGGAAAGAGAGGCGAAAAGAAAGGAGAAGAAGAAACAGAAGAAAAAAAAAGATGACGATGATGGACATGGCACCGTAAAAAAGGGAAAAGTCTTAGGAGACAAACAGAAGATGAATACCAACAGAAGATTGGAGAAAGAAACACACGCACACACACACACACATACTTACTCTTCCCCTTTCCCCTCAAATCTGTCCCTCATTGCCAAATTCAGGGGCAATTAACTT
>NC_051386.1:41946603-41949103 GCF_015228065.2 Penaeus monodon | reverse complement strand
GCTTTTATACATACATATATACCTATATACATGCTACTTACATACATGCATACACCCATAGATACATAAGTATATGCATACAAACATACATACATACAAATATTAACGCACACACACACACTCCCAAGAAGGCTCATGCACGCATACTCTCCCTGATAATAATAACAATAATGAAAAAAAGAGAAAGAGAGAGAGAGAGAGAGAGAGAGAGAGAGAGAGAGAGAGAGAGAGAGAAGAGGAGAGAGAGAGAGAGAGAGAGAGAAGAAAGAGAGAGAAGGGAAAGAGAGAGAGAAAGAGAGAGAGAGAGAGAAGAAAAAATATCCTGACATCTTAATTTCACATTATTTGGCCACAACTCTATTCGGGGGATTCGAGAACCTTTTGCAGGCGGTCTTGGGGAAGCGAAGAGAAAGAGGATGGTAAGAGAGAAGAGAGAGAAAAAAATAAGAGGATGGTAAGAGAGAAGAGAGAGAAAAAAAATTAGAGGATGGTAAGAAAGGAGAGAAAAGAAGAAAAGAAAAAGAAGGAGAAGGTAAGAAAGTAGAGAAAAAGTAAGAAGCGAGGAAGATGAGGAAGATAAGGAAGAAGAGGAATGCAATAAAGAAAATAAAAGGAAGGAAAGAAAAGAGAGCAAAGGTAAGAAGTGAGGAAGAAGAGAAAGGTAAGGAAGAAAAGTAGAAAGAAAAAAAGAAGAAAGAGAAGGAGAATCATAATAAAAAGAAAGTACGAGAAGCAGATGAACTGATGACGATGAAGTAAAGAAAAAAAGAAAAGAAAAGAAAAGAAAAGAAAATAACATTACGTAATAATGATAATGATGCCAGCTTTGAGGAAAATATAGATGACGAAAGTGATGAAGATGAGAACAACAACAAAGACTAATAACTATGACGATGACGATGATACGCATAAAAGTAAACATGACAACGACGATGACAATACCAACAATACCAATTTATCCAAAAAAAAAAAAAAAAAAAAAATCTAAATGAATAAAAAGTAGAAATAAAAAGCCAGTCTCCTTCCCTCCTCTCCTTGCTTTTCTCTTCACCTCACGAGGCGTCTTAATAAAAGCCAGAAAGAGGGCGAGATCGAAGGACGTATATAGAAGGAAGGAAGGTTCCCTGTGTATTGTGGCGGCGGGAGCGGGCGGGAGGGGAGGGGGGGGGGGGGCGCTCCGGCCGTTATTACTCGGGACTGAGGTTTCCTTCCGCTGTCTGTCTGTCTGTTTGTCTGTCTTTGTCTGTTTGTCTGTTTGTCTGGCTGGCTGATTGTCTATTTGTTTGTTTGTCTCTTTGTCTGTCTGTCTCTGTTATGTTGTCTGTCGTCTGTTGTCTTGTCTTGTCTCTGTCTACCGTCTGCCTGTCTTGTCTGCTGTCGTCTGTCTGCTCTGTGTGTTGTGTGTGTGTGCCTGATGTGTCTATCGGTTGGCGTGTTGTCGTGTTGTGTGTGTGTCTATCTGCCTGCTGTCTTTCTGTCTGTCTGTTTTCCTGCCTGTCTGTCTTCTGCTGCTGTCTGCCCTTTTGTCTGTCTGTCTTCTGTTTTTGTCTGTGTTTCTGTTTACTGGTTGTCTTCTGCTGCTGTTTCTGCCCGTCTGCTGTCTGTCTTTGCTTCTTCTGCTGTTTTTGTCCGTCTTTTCTGCCTGTCTGTCTGCCTTCTGTCTTCTGTCTGTCGTCTGCTTCTGCCCGTCTGTTTTTCTGTTGTAAATTTCTGTTGTCGCCTGCTGTTTCTGCCCGCTTTTTCTGCCCTTTTTCGTCGAAAATCTGCGTCTGTTGCCTGTCTGTTATCTGCGTCTGTCTGTCTGCCACGTTTTCTGGTCGTTTTGTCTGCCTTGGTCTGTTGCTGTTTCTGTCTACTGTGTCTGTCTGTCGCCTCCCGTCTTCGTTGCCGTCTGTTGTCTGTTTTCGTCTTCTGCCTTCTGTTGCTGCTTTTTCTTTTGCCTTTTGCTGTCTGGGTTTTTCCTGCGTCTGGTTTTTTGTCTGTCTTTGCCTTCTGTCTGTTGTCTCCTGTTGTTGCCGTCTTGGCCCATCTGCTGTCGCCCGTTTTAAAAAACCGTCTTTTATTTTCTGTCCTGTTTGGGATTTTCTTTTGTTGGGCTTTTTTTTGTTGTTCGGGGTTTTTTCTGCCCCTTTGGGGGGGGTTTTTTTTCCCGTTTTCTTTCTTTCTTTTTTTTCTTCTGTTTTATTTCTTTTTTCTTTTTCCCGTCTTTATTCTCTTGTCTTCCCTTTTTTTTTTTCTTTGCTGCCTTTTTTTTTCCTTTTTTATTTTCTTTCTTTTCCTATTTTTCTTTTCTTTCCCCTTCTTTCTTTCTTCTTTTTTCCTTCTTTTTTTTTTCCTTTTTTTTCATTTCTTTTTTTTTTTCTTTCTTTTTTTCTAACCCCTTTTTTTTTTTTTTTCCCCCCAAAAATTTTTTTTTTTTTTTTTTTTATTTTTTTTTTTCTTTTTTTCTTTTTTTTTCTTTTCCCCATTCATTTTTTTTTTTTTTTCCCCTTTTTTTTTC
>NC_051386.1:41941035-41946503 GCF_015228065.2 Penaeus monodon | reverse complement strand
TTTGTCTCTTTTGTCTGCCTGTCCGTCTGTCTCCCTTCGTTGTCTGTTGACTGTCTGTCGTCTGTCTGCCCGGTCATCTCCCTTCTTCTATCTGGTCTGTCTGTCTGTCGTCTGCTCCTGTCTGCGCTTGTCTGTCTGCGTCTGCCGCTTCTGCCTGTGCACTGTCTGCGTCTGTTCTCTCCTGCTGTCTGTCTGTCTGATGTCTGTCTATGCGGCGCGTCGCTCGTCTGCCTGTCCTGTCTGTCTGTCTGTCTGCCTATCTGTCTGTCTGTCTGTCTGTCTGTCTATCTGCCTGTCTGTCTGTCTGTCTATCTGCCTGTCTGTCTGCCTATCTGTCTGTCTGTCTGTCTGTCTATCTGCCTGTCTGTCTGTCTGTCTGCCTGTCTGTCTGTCTGCCTGTCTGTCTGCCTGTCTGTCTATCTGCCTGCCTGCCTGTCTGTCTGTCTGTCTGTCTATCTACCTGCCTGTCTGTCTGTCTGCCTGTCTGTCTCTCTGTCTGTCTGTCTGCTGTCTGTCTATCTGCCTGTCTGTCTGTCTGCCTATCTGTCTGTCTGCCTAACTGTCTGTCTGTCTGCCTGTCTGTCTATCTGCTGTCTGTCTGTCTGCCTATCTGTCTGTCTGTCTGCCTGTCTGTCTGTCTGTCTGCCTGTCTGTCTGCCTGTCTGTCTATCTGCTGTCTGTCTGTCTGCCTATCTGTCTGTCTGTCTGTCTGTCTGTCTGTTCTGTTCTGTTATCTAATATTTACATCTGTTTGCGTCTTATTTCGTTTGTTTGCTTACGGGTCTGTTTTCAATGGCTTTGGTGTATTTTCTATCCATTCATTTTCTTTTCTTTTCTTTTCTTTTCTTTTCTATCCATTCATTTTCTTTTCTTTTCTTTTCTTTTCTATCCATTAATTTTCTTTTCTTTTCTTTTCTTTTCTTTTCTTTTCTATCCATTAATTTTCTTTTCTTTTCTATCCATTCATTTTCTTTTCTTTTCTATCCATTAATTTTCTTTTCTTTTCTTTTCTTTTCTTTTCTTTTCTATCCATTAATTTTCTTTTCTTTTCTATCCATTCATTTTCTTTTCTTTTCTTTTCTTTTCTATCCATTCATTTTCTTTTCTTTTCTTTCTTTTCTATCCATTCATTTTCTTTTCTTTTCTTTCTTTTCTACCCCATTCATTTTCTTTTCTTTTCTATTCTATCCATTCATTTTCTTTTCTTTTCTATCCATTCATTTTCTTTTCTTTCTTTTCTTTTCTATCCATTCATTTTTTTCTTTTCTTTTCTTTTCTTTTCTTTTCTATCCATTCATTTTCTTTTCTTTTCTATCCATTCTTTTTCTTTTCTTTTCTTTTCTTTTCTATCCATTCATTTTCTTTTCTTTTCTTTTCTTTTCCTGTCGGTCTGTTTTCCCTGGCTGGCTATGTTCTATTCTACATCCATTTTGTGCCTGTCTGTACGTTTTTGGTTATAGGTCTATTTTCTAGGACTATGTTCCGATATTATATATATATATATATATATATATATATATATATATATATATATATATATATATAATATATATATAATATATTTTTTTTTTTTTTTTTTTTTTTTTTTTTTTTTTTTTTTTTTTTTTTTTTCTGTATGCGTATTTTCTATAGATCTGTTTTCTGTGTCTCTGTTTTGGTTTCTGTTTATTCTCTTTATATATGTTTGTTTTCTCTAGGTCTGATTGTTATGACTCTTCTATATTTTATTTGCTCTCCGTCTGCTTGTCTGTCTGTCTGTCTGTCTGTCTGTCTGTCCATTCTCTCTCTCTCTCTCTCTCTCTCTCTCTCTCTCTCTCTCTCTCCTCTCTCTCCTCTCTCTCTTCTCTCTCTCCTCTCTCTCTCTCTCTCTCTCTCTCTCTCTCTCTCTCTCTCTCTCTCTCTCTCTTTCTCTCTTCCCTTTCCTTCCCCTTTCATATACAATTTATTGCTCACTAATTAAGACTCTCCATGATAGTATCTCTTCCGGAGCGATCAGTCTCACACCGGCCATAAAATGTTCTTTGTAATATTCGGAAAGAGTAGGTAAGGAGTCCTCAATGGCCTTCAGCTAATTATATAGGGGTGAAAAAATAATGAATCTCTTGACGGGCAGTTCTTTGGTGGAAATCTTCTGAAGAAATACACGTACTACTCTACATACGCCAACCTCACAGACTTCCATGGATTTGCTTCGGTAAAAAAAAAATAATAATAAAAAAAAAAAAAATAAAAAAAATTAAAAAAAAACTCTCTCTCTCTCTCTCTCTCTCTCTCTCTCTCTCTCTCTCTCTCTCTCTCTCTCTCTCTCTCTCTCTCTCTCTCTCTCTCTCTCTCTCTCTCTCTCTCTCGCGTACACACACAAACACATTCTTTTAGAGCAGTGATTCCTAACCCTTTTCATTCCGTGGCCCCCGATGAATATGTAACAATTTCCATTGTCACGTTCAGTGTCTGTCATCTTTTCAGATTCATTTATTACTAGTCATGAATACTGTAAGGGTGTCAATAGCTGTAGGACAAAACACTTTATGGAAAGATTCCAATTTATTGATATGTGAGAGATAATTATATGTAAATACTGCAGTTGAGATAAAATTCAGTTTAATTCGACGTCATAATTTTCGTATTGCTCCATGGCCCTCCAGAAAGTACCCTATGGCCCATGGCCCCAGCTTGGGGACCCCTGATTTAGTGTATGTCAACACACATATAATACATACAAAAGGTCCTCGCTGTGCATATCGTATACATATATCCAGGGTCTATATAAGTATAACTCCATACGTTAATGGCATCCGAAGACATACATAAGAACTAGACACACTTACAGAGATTGCTGTTGACTCAAGTTGTTTACCCGCAAATCGAGTTGCAGATGCGAAGATCAATATTAATCCGAAATATGTCCACAACTCAAGCTCAACGCTATGGATTCTCGCCCCTCCACCCCACCCAACCCCTTCTGTACATCCAAAACCCCCGTGCCTCACTTCGCCTCTCCTCTGCTCCCATCCTGCCCTCCCCCCCACCTTCTCCTGCCCTCCCCTCCACCTTCTCCTGCCCTCCCCCTCCACCTTCTCCTGCCTTCCCCTGCCCTCCCCCTCCACCTTCTCCTCACACCACATACCACCATCCCTCCTCCCTCTCCTCCTTCCGATATCCTTCTAATCCTTAACCCTCCTTTACCCCGTCCTCACTCCTGATTCCTTATTCCACTTCCTTTATCCTTCCTCATCCTCATCTTCAAGCGTTTTCCCTCCTCTCTGCTTTCTTTCATTGTTTCTTTCTCGTCTGTAAAACGTTTATCTTTCGTTTGTTCAGATATTTCAGTTACATAATTTTGAACACTTCTTTTTTCTTTCAGTTATCATTTCTGTCCTTTCTATAAACGTTCCGCTCTTCTATTTTCTCCTCGAAGGTTCTCGCTTCTCTCCTAGTTCTTTAAATGTTTCCTTCCATATTCCCTTTGTTTAAGTATTTCTATCCTTCTTTTTCGAACGATTACTTCACCTATCTATAAACGTTTCTCTCCCTTTCCTTGAAAGGTTTCCACTTCTTTCATCAGGCGTTTCTTTCTCCTCTCTGTAAACGTTTCTCCCCCTTTTTTAAAGTTTCATCCTCCTTTCCTCTTATTAAATGTTTCTATCTCCTCTCTGCAAACGTTTCACTTTCTTCTCTTCCCTTTTTATTCTCTCTTCTCGCTTCAAACTTTTTACTCTCTTTTCAGAGATTTCTGTCTCTCCTCCCCTCTCTCCTGACTTTTTTTTTTATTCCGCTCTTTAAACGTTCCTCTCTCTCTCTCTCTCTCTCTCTCTCTCTCTCTCTCTCTCTCTCTCTCTCTCTCGCCGCAAACATTTCTCTGTTGCCTCCGTGAACCTCCTGATCTTGAGACAAATATTTGAACCTCCGTCTGCCGGTCGCGGGAAGGCTGGTGTTGAACCTGTAAATACACTTTGCCGTGTTAAAAAAGAAGAAGAAAAATAAGAAAAAAGAACAGAAAAAAAATACTAAAAAGAAAATTACATATCAAATAGAGAAAACGAAATCAGCCAATTGTATTCCGTGTTTGCTGTGATTAAAAGGATTACGGTGACAAGCGTGAGGTGAAGGTGTAACGTTGGCCTGCTATCAAACGACGGAAAAAGAGAAGGAAAAAAATGGAAACGAAGAAGAAGAGGAAGAAGAAGAAGAACATTAAGAAGAAGGTGAAGAAGAAAAATAAATAGAAGAAAGAAAAGAAGGAGAAGAAGAGGAAGAAGAAGAACATGAAGAAGACGAAGAAGATGAAGAAGAAAAAGAAAAAGAAGAGGGAGAAAAAAAAGATGGAGAAGAAGAAGAAGAAGAAAATGAAAAAGAAGAAGAAGAAGAAAGGAGAAAGAGGAGAAGGAGGATGGGGAGAATGCGAAGGAGGAGGAGAAGAAGAATACAAGAAGAAGAAGAAAGGAAAAGAAGAAGAGAAGAAATAGAAGGAGAGGAAAAAGAGGAAGAGAAAGAGGGGGAGCTGGTGGAGATGGAAAGGAACTTCGAGTGTGTGCACATGAGTGGTGGATACGTGGCTGTGTGCGAGATAGAAATTAAGAAAAAGAGAGAAGGGAATTATAGAGAAAAGAGGATGGGAGAGAGAAGGAAGCAAAAGGAAAGCGAGGCAAAAAAGGAAAGGAAGAGCGACTAGGTAATAAACATCAACATAAAACAAGGAAAATGAAAAAAAAAGGTAAACAAACTCCTTAAGGGAGTACTCAAATAAAAATAAAAATAAAAAATAAATAAATAAAAATAAAGAAATGAAAATAAGAATAAATAAATAAATGAAAAAAATAAATAAATAAAAAACCAAGAAGCCCTCTCCTCACAGAAAAAAAAAAAAGAGTACAGATAAAATAAAAATAGTCTCCCTTTGTGTCCCTCTTTTTCTAAATGTCTCAACATCAACGACCATAGAGTCACAAGGACCAGAGGAATCGAAGCCAATAATCAATAGTCTTTTGACCCGTAATGACTACGAAAGAGCCTCTTGACAGGAGCCCTTGACCGGATCTTCAGGCAACGGCTCTTGAAATAAGGTATAGTGGCCATTGGGTCTTTCGAGAAATAAAATGAAAAGGACAAAGAGAGAGGGAGAGAGAGAGAGAGAGAGAGAGAGAGAGAGAGAGAGAGAGAGAGAGAGAGAGAGAGAGAGAGAGAGAGAGAGAGAGAGAGAGAGAGAGAGAGGAGAGGGAGAGAGAGAGAGAGAGAGAGAGAGAGAAAGTGGGAAAAAATACGACTTTCTTCTGTGTTTGCCTAGTGTCGTTGTGAATCTTGTTAGACTGTGATTTTTCTGCGTTGTTTTTTTTGTGTGTGTGTTCTTTTCTTTTCTTTACTTTACTTTCTTTTTTTTCTTTTTTTATAGGCTGAGGACGGCGAGGGAAGGGTGAAAATAAGAGGGGGGGGGGGACAGTGAGGAGGGGGGACTATTGGATATCGTATTT
>NC_051386.1:41921035-41926035 GCF_015228065.2 Penaeus monodon | reverse complement strand
ACACTCACACACACACACTCACACACACACGCATATATATATATATATATATATATATATATATATATATATATATATATATAATGTATATATACATATATATATAATATATATTATATATATATATATATATATATATATATATATTATATTATATTTATTTATTTATTTATTAACACTCACACACACACACACACACACACCACACACACACACACCACACACACACACACACACACAACACCACACACACACACACCACACACCAACACCACACATACACACACACGCACACACAGACACACACACACACACGTATATACATGCATACATACATGCATATATACATACATACATACACACACAAGCAAACACACACACACACACACACACACACACACACACTCACACACAAACACACACACATATATCTATGTATTCATTTATCTATTAATTTATCATATTTCATATATATTCATTCATATTCGTGCCATCACTGATGTGGAGTTTGACGAACTACTTGGCGCCATGTTGACTAAATGATGTCAACATGGCACCAAGTAGTTCGTCAAACACCGCATCGGTGATGGTACAAATATGAATGAATATATATGAAATTATATATATATATATATATATATATATATATATATATATATATATATATATATATATATATATATATATAATATATATATATATAATAACACACACACACACACACAATATATATATATATATATATATATATTATATATGTATACACACACACACACACACACACACACACACACACACACACACACACACACACAGCACACACACACACACACACACACACACACATATATATATATATATATATATATATATATATATATATATATATATATATATATATATATATATATATATTATATAGTATGTGTGTGTGTGTTTGCAAATAAACAAACAGAAAATACCAAAATACTTGCCCCGCCCCCTGTAAAACAAAAATAATGATTTAAAAGAGCAAAGATCGTGTGCACCGCCAGCCAGCGGGCTCCCACAGCCGTGCCAAATCCTCCCTGAGACCAACCTACCTGGGATTTCTGTCCTCCAGATTGTCAGTCTGCCAGTGACTTCAAATACACCCCCCCCTTCCGTGCATGGTTGGGGGGGAATGGGGGGGAAGAAGAGAAGAGAGGAAATAGCAATAGGGGAAAGGGAGGAGAGTAGGAGGAAGGGAGGGATGGAGAGGGAAGAAGGGGGAGGTGGAGAGTCTTTGGGTAATAATAATAATAATAATGATAATAATAATAATAATGAAAATAGTAATGATAATGATGATGATAATAACAACAACAACAATAACAATAATAATAATAATAATAATAATAATAATAATAATAATAATAATAATAATAATAATAATGATATATGATAATAATAATAACAGCAATAATAATAATGATCTTATCTCAATTATCATCATAAAAATCACTAGTCTCTTCGTTAATATTATTGTCATTATTATTGTTATCATTATTACTGTAATTATTGTTATTATTATTATCAATATTATTATTAACATAATCGTTATCATTATGATTATAATTATTAATTTTGTTACTCCACTATTATTATAGCTGTTATTTTTATTTATCATATCATATCACATCATCATTATTATTATTATTATTATTATTATTTATTATTATTATTATTATTATTATTATTATTATTGTTTTTATTATTATCATTATATTATTATTTATTATTATTATTTTTTTATTATTATTTATTATTATTATTATTATCATCATTTTTATTATTATTATTATTTAATTATATATTTATTATTATTATTATTTTACTATTATTATTAATATTATTATTATTATTATTATTATTATTATTATTATTATTAATTATTATTGTTATTATTGTTATTATTTCTATCATTATTGATATTTTTATTATCATTACTATCATTATCATTACTATTATTATCATCATCATATGTGTTATCATTACTATCATTGCTATCACCATTATTATTATTACTATTATTATTGTTGTTTTTGCTGTTATTAATACTGTAGTAGTAGTAGTAGTAATGCTATCAGCATCATCACCATTACTATTTTTATCATTATTCTTGTAATTATTACCGTCATCATGATTATTATTTGCATGATTTTATCATTACTATCATTTTGAGGGGATGACTGGTCAATAAAATCAGTGAAAAATTCTTTACCACAAACTAAATTATATGAACCTGACATTTCTTTTTCTGCTGAACTCAGATATGTAATACTATATTTAAATCTTACAACAACTGTATTTCATAAATTCACAAATCAGGCTGATATTACAGCCCTTTTAACTACATCCGAGAAGTTCAGCTTGCTTTTTTGACAAATCTAAATCACACAAAAGATCATTCACATCTCCCTCAAACGGGGTTCATCTGAAGAACAGTTAGGCTCAAATATTTGGTCTCTGTCTTCTGTCTCTCTGTTCACAGTCTCATCCCCTGATCCATCGTCACTTAGTGTTGTTAGTTTTGAAGTGTTAGGTACAGGTAAGTTTTGAAGTACTTTTCTCATAGCAAAATGGTAAATCAGGATATTTTACAATATGCTTGGATTTGTTAAGTATCACAGAAGAAAATTCTGAGCGAGCTGCTGCAAGCAAGTTCAAGCCACACGCTTATGATCGTTTGACAAGGAGGAGATGGATTGCTTGCGTGTTCATGTCTACACTTCAAGCACACTATTGGCAGAGATACGCTAGACCCACTCAGTGTTTTCAAGCTGCAGTGACTTGTTGCAGCAAGCGCTAACGGTGTATCATCTTCATGCATCTTTGTTTTCAGTCAGATATCTAGATTCTTGACTTCAAAAAGTTAATACAGCTCTTGGAATTTTGAATTAGAAGTCCTCAGACCGTTAGCTTTAAGGCTCTACAGCTTAATTGGAACGTACTTCATGCATGTAACAGCAAATTATTATTATTGTTGTTATTATTATTATTATTATTATTATTATTATTATTATTAGTATTATTATTATTATCAGTATTGTTATTATTATTGTTATTATTATTATTATCATTAGTAATTATAATCATTATATATATATATTTTTTTCATTTTTTATATTATCACAATTTTTGTTGCCATTATTATCAATGTTATTACCTTTATAATTATATTATTATTACTATTATAAATGTTATTATCATTATAGTTATCATTGTTGTTATTATTCTTATCATCATCATTATTATCATCATTGTCATCATCATCATCATCATCATCATAATAATAATAATAATAATAATAATAATAATAATAATAATAATAATAATAATAATAATAATAATTTATTAATATTATTATTATTATTATTATTATTATTATTATTATTATTATTATTATTATTATTATTATTATTATTATTATTATTATTATTATTATCATTATTATTATTATTATTAATCGTTATTATTATTATTTTTTGCTATCATTATCATTACTTTTCTTGTTTTATTATTTGATTACCATTATCTCATCATAATCTGCCATCTTCCTTCTATCACATTACCTACCTTTTCCCTCTTTTCTTGCATTCCATACGTTTTCCTTTTCTTCTTCTCTTTCCCCTCCTTTCTTCTTCATCTTCCTCGCCTTTATGCTGCACCTTCTTCGTCCTTCCGTTTTCACATTTTCTTCTTTCCCTCTCTTATCCGTGTCTCACTTTCATCCAATTCCGTGAATGGCTTCCTGGTGCATGACCCGCCTTGTGTTTGCATGCGGTCGCTGGGCCAGGGATGAGCTTATTAATTTTTGGAAGGGACGGCGGATAAAGAGGAAGATACATACAGACGCACCTATATCTTTCTTTTTACTCTCTCTCTCTTTATATATATATGAATATATATATATATATATATATATATATATATATATATATATATATATATATATATATATATATATATATATATATATAAGGCCCCTCCCTCTCCCTTTGACTCCCGATCCCCCACCGACTCCGCTAAACCTCAGAACCCTTAAACCCTTCCACAGCGTGTTCCTCACCCCCTGTTCTTCGTTCACTCTGCGCCGCCGTAACTGTTCGGAGCACGGACCTTAAACCACGCCGGAATTCCAAAGCTCAAAGACATTAAGGCCCACGGAGTCGCTACTGCATCATGGACGCCTCTTTACGTATGCTGATTCTGAGTTCCTTGAAGGGCTGGCGTTACGAGCCATTCCAATGCGGGGCCTCCGAGGGGGAGGGGGAGGGGAGAGGGTTTCTCTCTCTCTCTCTCTCTCTCTCTCTCTCTCTCTCTCTCTCTCTCTCTCTCTCTTTTCCCCTCTCTCTCTCTCCTTCGCTCCCCTCTCTCTCTCTCTCTTCTCTCTCCTCTCCTCTCTCTCTCTCTCTCTCTCTCTCTCCTCTCTCCTCTCCTCTCTCCTCCCTCCTCTCTCTCTCTCCTCCTCTTTCTCTCTCTCCCTTCCCCCTCTCTCTCTCTCGTCTCTCTCCTCTCTCTCTCTCTTCTCTCTTGTGCTCTCTAAAATCTTTTTCTCTTCTTTTTTTCTCTCCCCTCTCTCTCTCTCCCCCTTTTCCCCTTTTTCCCTCTCTTTTCTCCCTCTCTCTTTTCCCCCTCTTCTCTTTTTTATTTTAAAATTAATATATATATATATATATATTTAAAATTATTTTATATTTTATAAATATGCAAAATATATAGGGACCCCAATCCCCTCCCTTTCTCTCTCTCTTTTTTCCTTTTCTCTCTCTCCCCTCTCTCTTTTCTCCTCCCTCTCCCCTCTCTCTCCTCTCTCTCTCTCTCTCTCTCTTCTCTCTCTTCTCTCTCTCTCTCCCCCTCTCTCCCCTCTCTCTCCTCTCTCTCCCCCTCTCTCCCCTCCCCCTCTCTCTCCTCTCTCTCTCTTCCCCTTTTCGCCCTCTCTCTCTCTCTCTCGCTCTTCTCTTTCTTCTCTCTCCTCT
>NC_051386.1:41908535-41911035 GCF_015228065.2 Penaeus monodon | reverse complement strand
CGGGGATAGAGGGGGTTTATATTGAAAATACTGGAAAAAATTATAAAAAAGAGGGGGGACAGAAAAACCTTTCAAGCCCCACCCCAAAACCCGACAAAATACCAATTAAAAAAGGTTTTAGACAGGGCGTTTACCATCCCCACCAAAACTTTACAGCTTGTCTTGAGGAAATATTCCCAAAAACTAGAGGGAATGGAAAGGGTATCAAAATAGGAGGGGGGGGCGAATATCTAAACAAACTAAGATTTGGAAAATGTATTGTTTTTCCCTTTAGTGGGAAACGGGAAATTTAAAGCAAACAACAATAAATGATTTTAATGAGAAAGTCTTTAAAACGGATTTCCCCGGGTGAACAAGAAAAAAACTAAGATTTATGTTCAAAAAGTAGAGTTTATTTCAACAGATACAAGTACAAGGCGAAGTGCTAGGGGTAGTGAACAAGTATATATACCTTTGGACAAATCGTACCCGGGAAAAAACAATTTGCGGGAAAAGAAAATTAAAAAAGTAGCTACTAAAAAGGGTTTTTTGCCATTTTGTTTAAAAAGAAAAATCCTTTTAAACCCAAAGTGTCCTACCAAATTTTGACCTATGGGCGAAACATGGATAAACCCAAAATTTCTGGAGAGGAACTAAAAAAGTGCCCCGAGAGGGGTGGAAAAATGATGCTGGGAATTAGCCTAAGAGATAGGTTTAGGGGCGACGTGGAACAGGAAACAAAAAAAAATAGAAAAAATACTTTCGAGCATCAAAAAGAAAAAAGTTGGGAAATGGGCAGGTTTATATGCATCGAAAAAAGACTGGGTTATAGAAGATATAAAAAAGACCCAAAGGGGCCCGACAATGACAAGATGGGCGACGAAAAAAACGAAAATTTTAGGGCCCGGGCTGGAAAAAAAAAAACCCCACGGACAGACAAAGTTGGAAAAAGATTGGGAGAGGCTTACTCGCAGTGGACTGACCCAGGCTGTGCTGTATATATATATATATTATATATATATATTATATATATATATATAATATTATATCTATATATATATATTATATATATTATAATTATATATATCACTATATATATATCATACTATATATCACTACTATATCATAATAAACAACACGTGTAAATTCACACAATACACAATCACACACACACACACACACACACACACCACACACACACACACACACACAACACACACACACAAACCACACACCACACACACACACACACACACACACACACACACACCACACAACAGATATATATATATATATATTATATATATATATATATATATATATTATATATATATATATATATATATATATATATATATATATGACAAATGTTTGTTTATTGTGTGTTGCGTGTTACGCATATGCACATATCCATGCACAATAAACCGCTACATGAACCACATCAAGCTTTGTCTAGTCATATGCAAGAGCTAAAACATTTTCAATCAGCTATTACGTTTGCCAGTTATTTTGTAGTAGGCTTTTGACCATTATTGCATTTTGTTATTTTTCCATCGACCAGTAATGCAGACATCTGTTAACACTGGGATTTCCTTATGAAAAGTTCTATAAAAAATCGCTATCGTGTGCTGTTTCAACACGCTGACGTAAGCAAATATGCTAATTTCCCAATACAAAAAAGAAAATACTTGATAGCAAGCGAGCGATACAAGAGAGAGAAAGAGAGAGAGAGAGAAGAGAGAGAGAGAGAGAGAGAGAGGAGAGAGAGAGAGAGAGAGAGAGAGAGAGAGAGAGAGATGAGAGGTACGAGAGAGAGAGAAAAAAGTGAGAGATGTCGGCTTATGATCATACATATTCTATAAGTTAGAAAAGCACGCATCAAAACTCGAGAGGGAGGGAGGTTTAGAGACAAACAGAGATAACGAGAAAAAAAAGAAATATCAGAACGAAAAAGTGAATGAAAGTGAACATAAAAATGCCTTTCCAAACGACGGAATTCTCAAGGAGGTGATCATTTATCGCTCAATTAAGCCTTTCCATCCTTTTGAAATATCTCCTTAATGATGAATATTAAATTGATCGTGTTCAGGCCAAGCCTAGAACTGTCCCTCTCAATCCCGTAGAAGGCTGAACCGTGGATCAGATTACAGTATCGTCAAATCTCACCGCGCGATATCCAAATGATTTGCTCTGAAAGTCTCCAGAGATTTTTCTATAATTTTTGTATGCTAATTCTTTTTCTGCGTCAAATCTTTGAAAGATAGTATATGCAGGAAGATAGATGAATAGGCAAAGTATGAGAGAGAGAGAGAGAGAGAGAGAGAGAGAGAGAGAGAGAGGAGGTGGGGGGGGGAGGGTTGGCTTCGAGGGTGCGTAGGGGGAGGGGGGCTAAGTAAAAAAGAATGAAAAATTGATTCAAAAGGATTTTCGGGAAATGGGATTCTCCCTATGGAATGTTTGTTTTTAATCTGATTCTTTGTCTCCAAAAGTATACAATTCATAGTTTTATGAGCTTGGGTTC
>NC_051386.1:41901035-41903535 GCF_015228065.2 Penaeus monodon | reverse complement strand
GGATAAGAGGTGGAAGAGGAAAAAGATGGGGCCAATGGTGGAGGAAGTGGGCGGGGCCAGAGACGGAGAAGGAAGTGGGCGGGCGAGGGACAAGAAGGGCCGGCTAGGGCAAGCCTCCTCACGATTCTTAGAAGCATCCTCTGCGTGCATGCTCCATCACATTAATTTATTCATCATTGCATTCATGATTACAGATTCTCCCTCCCTCTTGCGACAGCGTCCGCCCGCTCGCTCGTGAAACGCTTGGCTTATCTCAACAATGGAGATGACTATCCTTATTGTACTGCTAATGAACCGCAGTCACCACAATTGTTAATGTAACGATCGTTAATCAATCGTTAATACATCACGGCCGCACTAACGACCTCAAATGACCGCTCATTATTTTAATAAGCGTTTTCGTAACAGCTGGAGGTGATCCCATACAGCCGTATAAGTATACAGGTTACGATCCTATGTAAATATCCCGCATTCCAGACCTTATAGGTGTCTACACCCTGTGAGACCTGTGTTCCTCTAATAAGTATTAACATATATGCATACAAACGCGCGTGCGTGCACGCTCGCACAAACACTTAGAGTGTGCTACATGTAAGCAAATGTATGTGTGCCCATATATATACATATATATATATATATATATATATATATATATATATATATATATATATATATATATATAATATATATATACACACACACACACACACACACACACACACACACACACACACACACACACACACACACACAAATATATATATATATATCTATATCTATCTATCTATCTCTCTCTCTCTCTCTCTCTCTCTCTCTCTCTCTCTCTCTCTCTCTCTCTCTATATATATATATATATATATATATATATATATATATATATATATATATATGAATTACCAATGCCGAATTCCTCGAGATATTAAGTAATTGTCACCAATCAGCATTCGCGGGAATCTTTATTAAATCGCGTCCCATTTGTCGGTTACGTTAATTCGGCCTTTGATCACGTCAACTTCCCTGAATGCCTAACATTGGAGAAAAATGGGAATCCAATTGCAGAGATTTATGTTGCTGAAAGCGCAATGCCACGCTGGGTTAATGAATAGAGGGCGAGAGGAGGAATTTCAGTAATATAATCGTGTTGTCTTTCATCTTTTAACTTTCATCTTTCATCTGTGTGACCGTTCTCCCACCCCCCCCCCTCTCTCTCTCCGTGTGTATTTGGCGGTTTCTGTGACTGTTTGTGTCTCTGTCTCTCCGATTCTCTTTCTGTCTCTTATTCTCTCGTAATGGGTATCTGTCTTGTTTTCCTCTCTTTCTGTCTCTGGCTCTCTGAAATCTGTCTTATTCCTTATCTTTGTCTCTGGTCTCATTCTCTCTTTCTCTGTTTCTGTCTCCTTCTCTATCTTTCAATCTCTGTCTCTTTCTCTCTTTCTCTGTTTCTGTCTCATTCTCTATCTTTCTGTCTCTGTCTCTTTCTCTCTTTCTCTGTTTCTGTCTCATTCTCTATCTTTTCTGTCTTCTGTCTCATTCTCTATCTTTCTATCTCTGTCTCTTTCTCTCTTCTCTCTGTCCTTCTGTCTCATTCTCTATCTTTCTGCCTCTCTGTCTCATTCTCTTTCTGCCTCTGTCTCATTCTCTGTTTCTGTCTCATTCTCTATCTTTCTGCCTCTGTCTCATTCTCTCTTTCTGTCTCATTCTCTATCTTTCTGTCTCTGTTTCATTCTCTCTTTCTCTGTTTCTTATCTCATATCTCATCCTCTATCTCTCTGCCTCTGTCTCATTCTCTCTTTCTCTGTTTCTGTCTCATTCTCTATCTTTCTGTTTCTGTCTCATTCTATCTATCACTGTTTCTCTCTGTCTCTCCTTTCTGTCTCATTCTTTATCTTTCTCTATGCCTCACTCTCTCTATTTCTCTCTTTTTTTGGCATGTTTCTGCACATACCATTAGTTATGCTAGTTATTTTCCCCATTAACCTTTTTTTATAAATACATATCTGCGCATCATAAATATAACTGTCGTCTTTTCCTTTGTCAGTGTTTATCTCTCCACCTGCGTTAATTATGAAGTTTTGCACATTGTTTTGTACCTTGATTCATTATGACGTCACAGAGAGATAAGGGTAGAAAAAATATTACTGTAGTTTATTTAACAAACTTGTTTATTGCGCTCTTTTCAACTACGCCATGATTTATTTTTGAGCATGTGATACATGTTCCGTAGTCATAATTATCTGACAAAGCATTTTTCTTTTTTGTACAGCCACCTTTGATTATCGTATTGTTATAAGAAAGATACTATGTTTTGTTTGTCTTCTTGTGCTGGTTTGTTATTTATCATCTACTATGTATGTCTGTGAATTTCTTGTCTGCAACGTCTACTGTTTTCTCTTTTAAAATGGGTTTAAAAAGTATAAACTAAGCATAAACTAAGTATATCATTTTAAACATCTTCATCTCTCTGATTCTCACTGCCCTCTCTCTTTCTGTCTGTCTCTCT
>NC_051386.1:41888535-41893535 GCF_015228065.2 Penaeus monodon | reverse complement strand
ACAGACCCAAGGGAGGCCCATTCCAGCCACACTATTGTTCGAACGCTGCATACGCACGGCAAAGAGGGTGTCCCTTACGATGAATCATTTGTCTCCATATAGTGTACAAAATCCATCGGTCTTGTGCGGTAGATTCTTTTTGTTTTTTCTTTCGGTTCGTTACCTGGAGATGGTCAGCAGCATGGAAAAAATCACTTGATGAATAATATATATATATATATATATATATATATATATATATATATATATATATATATATATATATATATAACACACACACACACACACACACACACACACACACAAACATACACACATACGCACACACTCATATATGTATATATATATATGTATGTATATACATATATATACATGTATGTATACACATATATACACATATATATACACACATGTGTGTGTATGTGTATATATATGTAACACACACACACACACATTATATATATATTATATATAATATATATATATATATTATATATATATATATATATATAAAATATATATATATATATAATATAATATATATATATATATATATATATATATATATATATAAGAGGCTACCATCGTTCGATGTCGACTATGGCATTACTGTCTCTCCCCGTATAGGCAGAGTCAATACCTGGGCCAAAGAATGTGAGGAGCAAGCTGTTGCCCATGCAGCAGGCTCCCTCTCCCCACGCAGCTGATGGAGCCAAAGGAACGGCAGAGACCGATAAGGTTTGGCACCAACGGCGTCGCAGGAGTTGCCAGAACGAGGTTTCAAGCGACAGTGAACTGCTTCATATATATATATACATATATATATATATATATATATATATATATATAGATAGATAGATAGATAGATAGATAGATAGATAGATAGATAGATGTATAGATATATGCTATATATATATATATATATATATATATATATATATATATATATATAAATATATATAATATATAATATATATATATATATATTAATATATATATATATTATGATATATTATATATATATATATTATGTATCTATCTATCTATCTATCTATCTATCTATCTATCTATCTATATATATATATATATATATATATATATATATATATATAATAGTATATATTTTACTACATATATACACACACAAACACACACACACACACACACACACACACACACACACACACACACACACACACACACACACACACACACACACACACACACACACACACACACGCATATACATCTGTGAATAAAAAAAAGCTTCACCGTCGATTACGAAAAATCCAAATTTTGCACTTTCCACTGTGCTCAGTAGTTAGATATACTATATAGTGACTCGCAATCACTTCCTGTCGTATCAAAACCCGCAACACACCATAGAACCTCACCATGCCAGACACCATAAAAAGCCCACAGTGGAACCCCCCAGCCACCACTACCAGTCTCCCGTACGGTCTTGCGTCACCACACTCTCACCATCCTCTCTCCTGCCCTGAAAATAAGCGCTCGTTGGGCGTCGCATCCACTCAAGCGGGGGTTAAGAATGCGCGAGTGACATCTTCCAAACGTCAAGGTTTTCTGTGAGTCATTCTAACGCCCTATCTCCTTCCGGCCTCTTGTGTTTGCTGTCTTTGTTTTAAATTGTGTTTGCTTTTACGGTGGCGGTGGACACAATAATAAATTAATGATGAGAATAGTTCTAGTTGTCTGAGTATTTCTATAATCATTGTTATTAATTATGATATTGTTATTACCAAGTTGTTATGATTATAACTATTACGGTTATCAATATAATTTTCCTTTTCATGCTTTTCTTAGTGATTTTATCATCATTTTCATTGTGCAAAATCTTATTATCATGATGACATTCATCATCATTATTTGATAATAATGCTTCCCACAGCTATTATCCTTATCAGCATCCATATCAATATCATCATCATTAACCACAGTCACCTTCATCATGACCAACACTCCACAAATAAAGTGTGTCCATAAGGCGAAAGTGTCACACATATCCAATCATAAATGCGCCTTTACCGTGAAGAGATATTGACATTTAAGCTGAGTGTTCAACAGTTGTTCAATTCTCATCTGCACCTGCAACCCTGCCACTGCTGAACTCTTGTCAATGATCAGTTTGACCCAATAATGCGAATGATAGAGGGAAGCGGAAGAGAAAAAGTGAATGAAGGATATAGATAAAAGGGGAAGTGAATATCTTTACTTAATCATTAATAATTTAATAATATTATCTAATATCTATATAATATAACATAATATCTATATAATATTTAATATCTACATAATAATAAAATAATAATAATGCTTTAATAATAATATCTTTATTTAATCTTTAATAATTTAATAATTTCATGTAACTTTCCGTCCTCTTTGCCTATCTATTAATTTATTTGTTTATTTATTATCTTCTTTGTTTATTTATCAACTTATATTTATTTCTCTATTTATCAATTTATCTGTTTTGGGTTATCATTGGTGTTATTATTCTCATGATTATTATTTTCTTTATGGTTATCATGTTACCAATAATGATGATAATAATTTTGTTACAATTATAAGTGACAAATATGGTGATGATTGAAGTGATACTGACGACTTTGATGACAATGATACTAGCGACAATGATTATAATTATCATAGTAAATGTCTTTATTATCAATACTGTTAGAATTACCATTAACATTACCACAGTTTCACGAATTATCAGCACAATTCATATTTCTTTATCACTGTTACGTAAAACGATGATCCTTTCAACAAAGTGAGGCAAGATTTCTGTTGCAGAGTTTCAACTGACTTCCTGCAACAGTGCAGCTTTGCTTCCATCTCCCCGAGCGAGAACGAAAGGAGGAAAGAGGAGGCAGATGAATAATATTCTCTGTTCTGTTTTCTCGATATCCTGTTTCGTTCTCTCTTTCCATTTTCTTTTTACTTCGTATTCTTTTTTCTCTCTCCCTCCTTCTTAATCTTTCTCACTGTCAAGGTATCTGTTTACGTTCACACACCTTCGCTCGCTCAAATTCACTATTTTACCCTCTGTCTGTCTGTCCGTCTCCCCCCCCCCTTTTTTTTTCTCTCTCTCTTCTCTTCTCTTCTCTTCTCTCTCCCTCTCCCTCTCCCTCTCTCTCTCTCTCTCTCTCTCTCTCTCTCTCTCTTCTCTCTCTCTCTCTTTCTCTCTCTCTCTCTCTCTCTCTCTCTCTCTCTCTCTTTTTACCTCCATATCCTCTCTCTCTCTCCCTTTTCTTTCCTTTTTCCCTCCCCTCCCTCCCCTTCTCCTCGCCGCCGTCATCGCCGCCGTCCTCTTTGTCTGTCTCCCCTTCCTCGCTATCTCCTGCGCTCATGTGTCAGCTTGACTGATCGTTCATTTGGTCGGTGTTGTGTTCGGTAATCTGCCCGGCGTCGGAGGAGACGGATGGAACTGGTTTAGGTGTGTGGTCTTTATTCGGGCATATATATATAGAATCATAATAGTTATGTTATATATATATATATATATATATATATATATATATATATATATATATATATATATATATATATTATATATATATATATAATATATATATATATATATATATATGCACACAGGTTCATATATTATATATATATATATATATATATATATATATATATATATATATGTATACACACCACACACACACACACACACATACACGCACACACACACACACATACATATATATATGTGTGTGTATCTTTCTATCTCTCTTTCTCTATATATGTCTGTCTGTATGTATGTATGTGTGTGCATAAACGCCCACCTACAGTGCGATTAAGAAATCAAGTAGAGCTCCACCTACACCCCCACCCCCCCCCCCCCACCAGTTCCCACCGAAGAGGGAGGCGGAGGCAAAGATCGGCCAAAAGGAGGCAATTTTCTTTTTAAGGTTTTCCTGTCTATTCTTTTTCGTCGTCTTCCCCCCGTTATTCAAAATGACCCTCTTCCTTTTTCTCTGTGTTATTTTCAGCTTGTCCCATATACTCGGGATTATAATTATTCCATTGTATTCGGCGGCAGTTAATGCTTTTAAATTGATATAGAGACTTTCTCCTTTTTTTCTTATTCTTCTTGAGTTCTTATATATATATATATATATATATATATATATATATATATATATATATATATATATTCATATCTATATTTACATATCTATATTTACATATATAATTGATTTATCTATTGTTCTGTGAGTCTTTATTTTTTATATATAGTTAATTTATATATTGTTAATATAATTCTCACTTTTTCCCAATTTTATCCTTACGTCTATTTTTTTCCAATCTCTTAAACTTAATCTCGTGTCATATTTGTTTCCCCATTTTCTTTTTTTCTCCCAATTTTTAAATTATTACCCTTTGACTTTCTATTTTTTCTGCCCTTTTCTATTTTTTATTTCTCCCTTTTACTTCTCCTTTCATTTCTCCTTTTGTAAATCGTCTCACACTCTCACGCGTTTACATCGTAGCCAGACACGCAACGCACCTTCCCGCTTTATGGCCTTAATCGCCTTCGGGTGAATACATATTGACGCAAGTTGAAAGCGGGGAACAATTTTTATGTAAATGAGCAAGGCAAAGATTTTCCTTGAGGTTGCTGCTTTTCGCTCTTATGAATTGTAGATAAATGGTAAATAAACACTCGTATATGCCTAATAAACAGACTGGCGGGGTATGTTCGTATCAATAATTAAGCTTGTTTATATAAACATGTAAATAAGACTGTAAACACGAATGTATGTAGGCACAAATATGTGGGCAGAAAGCTGATGTATGAAACCGCGTGTCAGCATTTCCATAAACGCACACGGGCACATACGCGAGCACGTACATGCATTTAGATACATGCACACATAAATAACCGTAGATACAAAGACAACCGCACGTACATACAACAATACTTGCAAACTCTACAGCAGCGCCTACGCACACACACTCACACTCACTTG
>NC_051386.1:41866035-41868535 GCF_015228065.2 Penaeus monodon | reverse complement strand
TGGAAGGTCGAAGAAGAGAAGAAGAAGATTATGGTGAAGAAAAGTAAAAGAAAAAGGGGAGAAGAAGAAAAAGAAGATAATTATGAGGAACAGGGAAAAGAGGCGATAAGAAGAACAAGAATGGGTGGAGGAGGATACTATGGAAAAGAAGATGCAAAGAAGAAGAGGATGAAATAAATTAGAAGAATGAGAAGATAATGGTATAGGCAAGAATGAGGGTAAATGATAATGACATAAAAAAGAAAATTTGGAATGGAGATAGAGGAGAAGGATATACGAGAATAGAAACAGCATAAAAAATGAACAACAAAAGAGAGATAGATAAAAATTAAAAAGAGATAAACAACATGAAAAACAAAGAAAAGAATGAAAGGAAGTGGTACTAATAATAGCAGTAAGAGTAATAGTAGTAGTAGTAGTAGAAGTAGTAGTAGTAATAGTAGTAGTAGTAGTAGTAGTAGAAATAGTAGTAACAGAAGTAGGAGGAGGTGGAGGAGGAGAAGGAGGAAGAGGAGGAGGTGAAGCAGAGAAGGAGGAGCAGGAACAGGTGGAGGAGGAGGAAGAGGAGGAGGTGAAGAAGAAGAAGAAGAGGGAGAGGAGAGAAACCGCACTGGAACACGGGCGCCGCGACACTCCCTGGCCGCGGCGCAGCTCAAAAAGTCCGTCGAAAGCGTCGGGGCGATTTGTTCCCGTAAGCGCCCTTGTCTCTCTTATCTCGAACTCGCCGAGTGCGCAACATGGCTCTAAAGGGAGCAGTTCCGGGTTATCTAATGGCTGAGTGACATATAACCGGGTCATTCACCGTCGCTGGGAAGGGGTGGGGGGGCTCGGAGCGGCTTATGTCGATGCTCATTTATCTTTGAATTTCCTTTGTGCGATTCTATGCCATTCAGCGGGGCTCTAATCCCCTTCCTGTCATCCGATTCTCTCTACTTGGGCTTGGATACGCCTAGCCCGGCTCAGCCAATGCCAGCCCGTTTATTTCTAACACCGGCCGCCTCTGAACCCCAAAAGAGTTGCGGGTGTGTGTGGGCGTGGGTGGATATTACTCGGAATTTTATGGGCGTTTGTGGTGGTGTGGGTTGCAGGGCTGTGTGTTAGGTTAGGCTGCTAGGTTGGAGTTGCCTGGGTGCTCTGGGGTGCGTGGGTGGGTGAGGTGTGGGGGGAGGGGGTGAAGTGTGGGGGGATGAGATGCGGGTGGGTGAGGTGTGGATAGGTAAGTTATGGGTGAGTGAATTATGGTTGGGTGAAGTGCGGGTGGTTGAGATGTGGTTGAGTGAGGTGTTGGTGAAGTGTGGGTGGGTTAGGTGTGAGTGGGTGAAGTGAGGGTGGGATGAGATGTTGGTGGGTGTGAATAAGTGGGTATAATAGGAGTTTGCTGGTGGGGTGTGGGTGTAGTGACGAGGGTGTACGCATTTGCTCAGTAATGTGCCTTGCTTTGGGTGTGTGCGGAAAGGGGGGGGGGGGCTTCGTAAGAATCTTATCTTCGTTTTTATTAAGAAATTTAAGAACCTTGGTAGGTGGATCATATAAGCTGATAGATTGATGATTTTAATGTACAGTGAGTTTTAAATCTGAAGATATATTATCCAGGATAAGTTTATGACCATATCTGAATATTCTTTTGACGTCTGCCTGTGTGAAGCATTATAGTTACCATTATTAAATTCTTCATAGTCTTTTTCTTCTTATTGTTATTATTATTATTATTATTATTATTATTATTATTATTATTATTATTATTATTATTATTACCAATACTATTATTATTATTATCATTATTATTATTATTATTATTATTAATTATTATTATTATATTATCTTATATTGTTATTATTATTATTATTATTATTATTATTATTATTATTATTATTATTATTATTATTATTTATTATTATTATTATTATTATTATTATCATTACTATTATCATTATCTTCGTCATCTTCAGTATTATTATCACAATTATTATTATTATTACCATTACAATCGTTGCTGTTGTTGTTATTTTTTCTATTATAATCATTATTATTACTATTATAGCAATTATCGTTATCATCATTATTATCATTACTATTATTATCATTATTAATAAAATCATAATAATTATTATTATTACTATCATAACAGTATTACCATCATTATTATCATTACCATTATTATTATCATTGTTATTGTTATTGTTATTAATACCATTATCATTGCTACCATTATCATTATCAGCTTTATTATTGTTATTATAATTGTTATCATCTCATTATTATTATTGTTATCGCTATTATTGCAATTATTATTATTATTATTATTATTATTATTTTTATTATTATTATATATTATTCTTTTTAGATATATATTTATTATGTATTGTTATTATATTATATCAATATTATTATTATTCTTTTATTTTTATCATTATTATATTATTATCATTATTATTTATTATTATTATTATTATTATTATATTATTATTATTATTTATTATTATTATTATTATTATTATTA
>NC_051386.1:41853535-41858535 GCF_015228065.2 Penaeus monodon | reverse complement strand
AACTGCTCATTTCTCAAGAGGCTTCGCTCCCAGTCATGCTGCGAAACATTTGGAATCTCACCTCTTAAATTCTAGCAGTAAGACCTCTTTGATTTTCCACTGAATGTGCCTCCTTCGTTACCCCTTTCCAAATGGAGTTTCCTGCCTATCCAGTACCAGGAATACAACACCAACAATAAAACCATTTCGCCGTTGTTATCTGCTCATCACGTGGAAGAATCCTATATTCCACAAGAGGGACGTTTATCTCTTGAGAAAACACACCTGAACCGACGGACACGAGCGAGACTTCAAAACTTCTTCCAAGAAAAGAACAAGGAGCTCTCGAACTCGTGACTTCTCACCTCTCGTCTGGAAATGATACCCACTGCGCCTCCGAACGGAACAAAGATCTGCGTGGGTTTTCTCTACTCATCGCCATTTTCACTTCCTTCTTGTACCGTGATATCATGCCTTCTGCTACATTATTGTTAATTTCGTTGGTTATCTATATAATTGTTATTAGTAGTATCATTATTGTTATTATTATTGACATTATTATCAGCATTATCAATATTATGATCATTAGCATCGTTATATGGTCATTAGCATCGTTATGTTTGTTATTATTGTTATTATTATAATTACACTTAGTATTATCTTTACCATTATTATATCATTACTATTAACATTAGTATTATATTTTTTATTATATTATCATTATTATTATTATTAATCATTATCATCATTACTATTATCTTTATTACTAATATTATAATTATCATTATCTTTATCATTATTATTACTCTTATTATTTTTTATCACATATTTTGCCACTATCAGTATCAGCATTATCCTTATGTTTGATGTTATTATTACTATTATCTTTATCGCTTTTATTAGTGTTATTATCATTACTATTATTGTCATCCTCCTCCTAATATAATTCGGCTTGTGTTTCGTTCGTTTGTCCCTAGTTATTTTTATTGCTCTTATTATCATTGCTATCGTTACTGCTTTTGATATTTCTGCTATCATCATCATTACTGCCATTACAATTATATTATTAGAATTCCCATTGTCATTACCATCATCTTAATTACAACTCTTATCATCATTATTAAATCTGCTCTCATTATCATCATCATCATCAGTTCTATGTTATGATCGTCAGGATATGAAGATGAATTGCCTCTATCCATTCATGTCTAGTTCACAGGTCAAAGTGAATGATGATGAATGAAAGGAAATAGCATTTGCAATAGATAAAGAACTTGAGAAATAAGATTTTTCTTTTTTTCTTTTTCTAGAATTGTCAACATGGCAGTAAAATAAAAAAAGAGGGGAAAGGATGTAAGAAAATAAGAGAAATGACAAAACAACAGCGGCCAAAAAGCAAAGCAACTGATTATATCCAATTTTCGTATTTATCTTTTATCCTTTACCTTATATTTATCTTTTATCACCCCTTTCCTCTTTATGGCAAGAATACATGCCATGCCCACTGTAACATTTGTTTATTGTCTTTACACATAGATGGCTCTACAAGTGCTTAGTCACCAAGGAGTCAGTTATTAGTCCTACCTATCTCACCTGTTTACTCTTTCCTTGATTTCCTTGAGTTTCTTTGGTATCATTTCATTTTTACTGTAACCATAATTTTAGTAACAATTAAATAGTCAAAATAAAAATATGAATAATAAATTTTCCCGCAATTTCAAGGAATGGGGGAATCAGGAGAGGTCCTACTAAGAGACTCCTTCCTGGCTGAGCACATGTGGAGCCATCATCTGTATGTAACAAAACGAAAGAAAAAAAAAATAGAAAAAAAAATACAGGAGACAGTGGAAAAATCTGAAGTTGGGTTAATTTAGGTCCATGAAGTATGATTTGGGTAAAAAAAAATATTTACATTTACAAACTCTCTTCTTATCTCTGCGGATACGTACTAGATAAATAAATGCCTGGGAATTTTATCATATACCATACTGTTGCGGTGCAACTATCATTATTTTCCCTATTGTGAATCAATATTTTTTTTCTTGTGTGTGTGTGTGTGTGTGTGTGTGTGTGTGTGTGTGTGTGTGTGTGTGTGTGTGTGTGTGTGTGTGAGTGAGTGAGTGAGTGAGGAGGAGGAGAGAGAGAGAGAGAGAGAGAGAGAGTGAGTGAGAGTGTGTAGAGAGAGAGAGAGAGAGAGAGAGAGAGAGAGAGAGAGAGAGAGAGAGAGAGAGAGTATGTGTATGTGTTATGGTTGAAAATTGTTCCTCGACCAAACTGTCGTAATAAAATGTTTTATTAAATTACCCATGACTGCCACATCAATTAAGGCCGTTAGAAATAGCTGAAGAAGGAAGACACATCAAGGAAAAAAAGAAAAAAGGAAGAAAAAAGATAGATATGATGACGAAAGGAACGACAGCAAATCAAGAAGGAAAAGACACTGCTACAGATTTTTCCCTCCCCCTCCCCCTTTCCGTAATGGAGTTGAAGTGAATAAACGAAAAAAAAGGAAAGGAGTAAGAAGTGGAACAATTTGAGAATAGAGGAGTTAGAAAGAAGAGAGAGAAAGGATAAAATAAGAATAGAAAAAAGGTGTAAACAAGAGGAAGGCAACACCAAAGAGAGAATCAGAAAAAAAAAGTAAGAAATGGAAGAGAAAGAAAGGAGATACAACGAAATGGAAATAGAAAGTGTAAGAAAATAAGAAGAGGTTGGAGAGGAAGCGAATGTGGAATAAGGATGAAATAGAAATTGGAAGCAGATAAGAATGGGAAGACGAAGGAGGGATTAAAGAAAAGAGGAAAAGAGAGAGGAAGAAAGTAAGAAGAGGAAAGGGATGGGGGTGTTCGAAGGTAGTACGAATTTATGCAAATGAGGCGTGATTCCTCGCTAGTGCCAGCCTTAAAGATGACGGCCTGACCACGCCTGCCTTGTGTTCTCATCAGCAAGTAAATCTTTCCTTCTTTTATTTATTTATTCTTTATTTTTAGATTTTTTTTTTCATGTCTTTTTTTAGGAAATTGGTGACAGACACGTTTGGGTAATGTGTGTGTGTGTGTGTGTGTGTGTGTGTGTGTGTGTGTGTGTGTGTGTGTGTGTGTGTGTGTGTGTGTGTGTGTGTGTATTTTTTCTTTTTTTCTTTTTTTAAGCTATAAAAAGGGGGGGTGAAGAATGAGAGACGAAGGGATTGGGGGATTGGGAAGAGGGAGGGGGAGTGGCAAGGATAAGAGGGAGGGAGGAATGGCTGTGAAAAAGGGAAGGGGAGGAAGAAGGAAGAAAGGGAGTGACTAGGAAGGAGAGGGGAGGAGGGAAGGGGGGAGGAGGAGTGGCTAGGAAAAAGGGGAGGAGAGGAGGAGGGGAGGGAGGAGTGGCTAGGAAGAAGAGGGGAAGAGGGAGGGAGGCAGGAATGGCTAAGAACAAGGTGAGGGGAGAAGGAAGGAAAGGGGGAATAACTAGAAAGAGGGGAAAGGAGGAGAATGATAGCTGGGAGGGGAAGGGGAAGAGGAGTGATGTCTCTGGCAAGTGTAGTAATTGGGTGTGGTGGAAGATGGCTAGAAAGATAGTTTTTCTTCCTTAGATTAAGTGGGGGGGGGGCAAGAAGTGGGACGGGGGGAGGGGCGGTAATGGTATAGTCCCTTCAGCTAAGATAGTTTTGTCATTATATTATTTGGATTTTTTTTCTTCTTCTTCTTTTAATGTAATTAATATGTTTTAGAATTAGTTTTCATAGAATAATAGTATATTATCACAGTGATTGATAATATCAGTGACTATATCCCCACTTTTCTTTCTCTATCAGTAATAAAAAAGCGGCAGGAACTATTATGATAACTCTAGTACCTGTAAGAACTGTATTTCCTGTTCTCGTAGTCCTAACAGTTGTATGTTTGGGAGAAGTAGACTAATAGTAACAGTAGCAGTAGTTGTAATTGCTGTTGTGGTAAACATAACGTTAGGACGTCAATCACTGTACCTTTACCAGCCAGCGACGTGTACTAGGCAAAGGTTCTTAAAAATCTTAACTAAATAAAAGTATAGAAGTAACAATATAAAACAAAATAATACATACAAATATTAATAAGAAGGAAAAGTGATTATAAAAGTCAACAGTAGGGAATCAAGTCAATGGTAATTTAGGAGCTCCATGCAAAAGAACAAAGATGATTTTTCTTTATCACGAGAAACGTAAAATAGAAAGAACACAGCGAGAGAACCTTCGGCATATTCGTTCGATTTCCTGTTCTTCCCTTCGTGGTTTTAGATATAATTAATTCAGCGAGATTAGCCTTTCCATCGAAGCTAGAGATCTTCTGTTACGTGAAAATAAATAAACAAACAAACAAATCCACTGCTAATATAACCCTGGGGAGGGTGAATGGTCAACGAAAGGTTTATCAAACTAGACCTGATATACGACAATGAATACCAAAAATGCTGCAAGGAATTTACAAGGACGTTAAACCGATACAATGTTGCCACTGGAAGGTGAACGATAGGCCTATGAGGTGAACAACTAACTCAACGCAGGCGAGGACCTAAATGCTCGATGATTCTGAACACAAGGGAAGGGAGAGCCTCTTCGACGCCCCAATCGTCATTAGGGACGAGGCTCGCCGGCAGCTCTTAAGGGAAATGAATAAAATTAAGCGTATTTAGAAAAAAAAAATCGAATGATAGATCACGGTACTTTCACACCATGAATCTTCGAAACGGACCTTTAGAACATTTTTTTTCTACTGAAGACTCGTATAAGTCACGCAAAAAAAAGTAAATGAAAGAAAAAATAACAGCTATAAAGTTGCTTGGAGAAGGTGCCGGCTGGCGTTCGCGCTCCTACGATACGTTATATTTTGCCTGAGAGGAAATTAGGCGCAGAAACAGCAGTTGCAGAGACGTTAGTGTTAATGTGATATTAGTCTTTAATTAAATGTACAAAGCTTGTGTAAACCATCATATATATTTCGAGACTATTTTTTATATAACAAATGGTCAAGTAAAGAGAAAACGGTGAATGTGTAAAA
>NC_051386.1:41843535-41848535 GCF_015228065.2 Penaeus monodon | reverse complement strand
CGTGTCTTCTCCTTTCTTTGTACTTCTGTTATCTTATTTCTCTTCCTCTTTTATCTTCGACCTCATATTTTCACCCTTTCTCTTCTATCCTCTTCTTCTTTCTCTCCTCTTCTACTTCCCCATTTTCTTTACCCGGTCCTTTTTTTTTTTGCATTTGGTTTCATAAAGCATCTTGCAACACATCCTACGAAAAACAGTTGCATGTGAACAGAGTGATTATTGATGTGTTAAAGTGGAACGACACTTTTTGAAGGGAAATATTGTTTGGAACATTAATGCTTCCAGTTATTGTGGAAAAAGCGAAATCTGTTTTCCTTATATTCATCAGCTGCTGTCCTTTGATAACAAGAGAGAGAGAGGGGGGGGGAGGTGAGGAACTAATAGCGGGAGAGGGAGAGAGAAGGGGAGGAGAGAGAGAGAGAGAGAGAGAGAGAGAGAGAGAGAGAGAGAGAGAGAGAGAGAGAGAGAGAGAGAGAGAGAGGGGAGAGGGAGAGGGAGAGAGAGAGAGAGAGAGAGAGAGGAGGAGAGAGAGAGAGAGAGAGAGAGAGAGAGAGAGAGAGAGAGAGAGAGAGAGAGAGAGAGAGAAGAGATAAAGGGGAAGTAAGAAATGGAATATGTTTATATCGCTCCTATAGAATCCACATACACACATAAGCACGCACAAGTAAACACGCATGCACACACACACACGCAGAAACACGAACGTTAACAGACATAAAAACAGTCCTTAAGAATGTCGACCGAGCGATACCTAACCCTTTCCCTCCCTTTCCTGAGGATAACCGCAACACCTCAAATACCATTGTATCCTCAGTGGTTTGGCTTGGGTTACCCAAGTTCTTGTACTTCGGGTATGAAAAGCAAGATACAGGGCTATTCTATAACGTAAAAGAAAAAGAAAAAGTGAAAGATTTAGTCAAAAATATTTTTTAGTATTTGCGTTGTGTTGTGATTATGGTCTCAGCGAAAGAGAAAACAGCTTTTCATGGAGGTAGTTGCCAAGCATAAAGATCCGCCCTATAAAACGTCTGCGTAGGTGTTTGCTCATTTGTTAATCTGTTATCAAGATCACATTCTTCGTCGACTTGTATTTTTTCAAAATGGCCCCTTGGAAACTGAAACAGATATGGTTCAGTGTAACCAGATCGTTGCTGTGATTTTAATTATGTTGGGGAGATAAGGACTATGTTATGATGGGGATGTCAATTAATCATTATAATCTTAAATCCCTGGTGTATAAACACCCCGTCGTCGTCTACTTGTACTTACATGATGATTTACATATTCATTACATATATTCCCTTTATTTATATACCTTCGTGATTATTACTACAAATTGTCACTCACTGTATAAATGACAAATTTCATCCCAAACAACTACTTTTTCGCATTTCAGAACGAGAACCTCAAAATACGAATCATACAATGTACATAACACAACATCAGAGTAGCGTAAGTCACCCTTTGTATTCGTGACAATCTGAAAAAGTAATCTAGCTTAAACAAATAAGTCTAACGCCAAGAATGTTACGACTTTCTCTCACGTAACAGACATTGTGTTGTTACCAGAGAAAATGCTTAAATCTTTAACAGTGTATACATACTTCTTAGCTGGGTACACGGTTATTGTGTGTACAAGATCTGTGATAAGAGCAGGTATGAGTATAATCATTAGGAGAAGAATGTTAAACTACTTGTTAAAAGATATCATTGAGGTTACCAAAGTCTTTCTTTTGGGATGTCTTATTTTCTCTCCTTTTTTCCATATGTCTTTTCATTTCTTCAGTGTCAGTGTCTGTCTGTCTGTCTGTCTCTTGCTCTTGCTCTATCTGTCTACTTATATACCTTGTTCCTTCTCTCTTTATTCATCATTGCAACATAACTTTGTTATCAGAACACTTTATTTTTAGAAACACAAGCTTATTCTTCCACAAAAATTCACCTCGATATTACATTTCCTGGCGTTTCAACAACAGAGATATTGCAATCCCTCAACATTAATACCAAAATATTAGGTTACAGACCTTCACATCAACAGTATATATTCAAACCCACCTTACACTGAGGCAATTTTCATATTTAAGTGAAACGATGGACGGATAATGCTAAAAATATATAACTCATGAGCATTATCTTGTATCCTCTGACTTGTAACTTGTAAACTGTCCTAAAAACTGCAGTCTGCATTTCTGTGGCTTGTACCCTGTAACGCGTATGTGGTATCTTGTAACCTGGAACCCGTAACCTTGTACCCTGCACCGCGTATTTCTCTCCCGTAACCTATAACCAGTATTTTGTATCCTGCACCCTATAACCTGTAATCTGCAACCTCCAAACTTGTATCCTGTAATATGTAACCTCTATCTAGCTCCTCGGGATTCCGTATAGCAAAGGCAGCTCTTCATCAAGCAAGAACTGCAGTCAAGAAGGAACCGCCGACCAATGGATCAGCTCCATCGCCGCTCATCAGTGATTGAGGAGATCGGAGTCTGATCAGCGAAAGGCCAGCAACCCACGCAGCGAGGAGGGAGGAGGGGGAGGCGATGAATACGGAGAGAGAGTGAGGGAAAGAGAGTGAGTGAGTGTGTGAATGAGAGAGAGAGAGAGAGAGAGAGAGAGAGAGAGAGAGAGAGAGAGAGAGCAGGAGAGGAGGACAGGAGAGAGAGAGAGAATTAATAGAGAGAGAGGGAGAGATGATAGAGATTGTGTGATGAGCGAGAATACGATAGAGATGAGAGGTTAGTAGATAGAGATCGAGAGAGAATGAGTAGTAGAGACGAGAGGGCACCCGGAGGCAGAAGGAGAGAGAAAGTGAGATATTATTAGTATTGATATTGGTATTGCCATTATTATTATTATTGTTGTTGTTGTTGCTGTTTTGATTATTACTATTATTTTGTTATGTTGATGTATTATTATTATTATTATTATTATTATTATTATCATTATTATTATTACTATTATTATTATTATCATTATTATAATTTTGTCACCATAATCTTTATTATTATTGTCATCATCAGTGTTATTATTATCATAAATGTTTTATAATTATTATGATTTTTATTATTATTATTATTATTATTCTTCTTATTATTATTATCATTATTATCTTTTTTTTATTACCATTATCATTTTTATTATCTTTATCATTATTATCACTATCTTTGTTGTTGATGTTGTAGTTTTTGCTATTGTTATTTTTGTTACTATTGTTTTTAATATCAGTATTTTTGTGATTATTATTATTAATATAATTGATCGTTATTATCATTATCATTATTATCATTATTATTTTATTATTACTTTTATTATATTATTATATTTGTCATTGATTATTATTTTATTATATTATTTATATTTATTTTTATTTTTATATTTTATTTCATCATTATTATTAGTTATTATTATTATTATTATTATTATTCATTATTATTCTTATGATTGTTATTATTATCATTATCATTATTGTGATCGTTCCTGTTCATATGATCATTATTATGATCATTATTATCATTATTGATATTATTGTTATTATTACTATCATAAATATTATTATTATCATTATCATTATCTATTATCTCTTTCTTCTCTCTCTTCTCTCTCTCTCTCTCTCTCTCTCTCTCCTGTCTCCTCTCTCTCTCTCTCTCTCTCTCTCTCTCTCTCTCTCTTATATATATATATATATATATATATATATATATATATATATTATAATATATTATATATATATATATATATTATATTATATATATTTTTTTTTTTTTTCTTTTTTTATGAATACCGTCGCCAGTTATGAATATATATATATATATATATATATATATATATATATATATATATATATATATATATATATATATATATATATATATATGTATGTATATACATAGACACGCACACACACACGCGTCTGTGTAAGAAGGGAAATTAAATGGTCTGAGGAAACTTCTCCGAGGCAGGAAGCAATAATATTGCTCTCACTGATAAAACTAATCATGCCAACAAACGTAGTAATACAGAGAGAAGGATAAAAGACGAAAAGATAGAGAGAAAAGAAGAAGAATTAGTGAACGATATTTTTTCTTCTTCTTCATTTTTTCTTTTCTTTTTTTAACAAGACGGATCTCCCTGTCGATTAATGAAAGATTTCTGAGAATTAACATCGGAATATTGTGTTTACGAGACGTGCACCGCCATTTTGCTTCGCACCGACGGTCATTTGACATGCAAAGTAGAGGCCGTTCATTACGCCTTTGAGAATAATGTTTTTGATAACGTTGTCTGTCAAGGAAACACCTTTCTATTTGCATCGAAGTTCCCTCTCTTTTCTCTCTTCCCTCGGTCTGTCTCCCTCTCTCCACTCGCTCTTTATCTCTGTCTGTCCGTCTGTCTCCCTCTTATCCCTCGCTCTCTATTTCTCTCTTCTCTCTCTCTCTCTCTCTCTCTCTCTCTCTCTCTGTCTGTCTGTCTCTGTCTCTCTCTCTCTCTCTCTCTCTCTCTCTCTCGTTTCTTCTTCTCTCTCTGTTTCTTTCTCTCTCTCTCTCTCTCTCTCCTCTCTTCTCATTTATTGTGTATTTTTGTTGTCTGATCTGTTTTCTCTATCTCTCATTCTCTCGTCTCTCTGTCTCCCCATGTATCTCATCTCTCATCATCTCTTTATTAATATAATAATAGAATAGATAAGTAAAATTATGTATATGATGATGTTGTATATATTGTTTATTGTAGTGTATATAGTTGATATTATATGATATGTATAATTGTATATATATACATACACACACATGTATACATACATATGCATACATACATACATGCATTATTATATAATAATAATAGATAGATCAACAATTTGGGTTGTGAGGGTTGTGTGTGTGTGTGTGTGTGTGTGTGTGTGTTGTGTGTGTGTGTGTGTGTGTGTGTGTGTGTGTGTGTGTGTGTGTGTGTGTGTTTATATATATATATATATATATATATATATATATATATATATATAT
>NC_051386.1:41816035-41818535 GCF_015228065.2 Penaeus monodon | reverse complement strand
CGCATCCTTTGCCAGCTGGATCTGCACTCCGACTGCGCTGTGTTATGAGGCTGCGCAAGTAAGATTAGCATCTATTTTTGTTCTACATCACATTTTGAAATGCAAATGTAATTTACGAAGCGTCGTTTTATCAATACAGAGATAAATGCATTATATCGAATATAAATACATATGCTAAAGCTTAATGAAAAAATTAAATTAATGAATGAATAAAAAAAAAAAAAAAAATGTTGCGTGTTCATAAAAAGTCACATATAAATATGTAGATTGGATGCATAAAAAAAAACATACATACATACATACATTCATATATACATACATAAACATATATATAAAATTAAAATATATTATATATATATATATAAATATATTATTATATATATATTATATATGTATACATAGAACCATACATACATATATATATATATGAACTGTACATATATATATATTATATATATATATATAATATATAATATATATATATATTATATATTATATATATATGGGGCCGCGGTGGCCAAATGGTTAGAGCGTGGGACTCCAGACTGTCACGACGGCAATCTGAGTTCGAGGGTTCGAGTCCCGACCGCCGCGTTGTTTCCCTTGGGAAAGGACTTCACTCGATTGCCTGCCTAGCCACGGGGTGGCCAAGCCAGCCCAAGTCAGTGCTGGTCCCAAGCCCGAAAAATAAGAGAGAATGTTCCTAAAAAGTAACCCCGGCACTCTCCGTGGAAAGGAACTGGGGACCCTACCAGTACTCACTCCAAGGCATCACAACGTGAAAACTGCAATTGAGTATCATGCTGTGACCACGGCGGCTCAGACATGAAACCCACCGTTAAATGAGATGATATATATATATATTTATATTATATATATATAAAATATATATATATACATACATTTATATGTATATGTGTGTGTATATATATTTTTTACACATATATATATGTATTATTATATTATATATTTTATATATAATTATATATATATATATATATTTTATTATATGTATATGTAAAATTATATATATATATTATTATGTGTGTGTGTGTGTGTGTGTGTGTGTGTGTGTGTGTGTGGGTGTGTGTGTGTGTGTGTGTGTGTGCGTGTGTGTGTGTGTGTGTGTGTGTGTGTGTGTGTGTGGTGTGTGTGTGTGTGCGTGCGTGTGTGTGTGTGTGTGTGTTGCAGGCCACCAAAGTTTAAGATAACTTTTTCATAATACTTTCTGCACTCTATCATTTCCATTACCTATTCTCTTCTGTGGAGAGGTTGCCACATTCTATTTTTCCTCCCAGGTGAATTAACGATTATCTTTATTAACCTTTTATAGTGATTTTTTTTTTTTTTTTTTTTTTTATCACGGACAAGATCGATGTTGAAATCACGTGTGTGTGTGTGCGTGTGTGTGTGCGTGTGTGTGTGTGCGTGTGTGTATGTGTGTGTGTGCGTGTGTATGTGTGTGATCATTTCCTTTTTACTTAGTCATTAGAACTTGAAAGAAAATACAGGTAGATTTTTTAAAAATCAAAACCAACGAAAGGGAAGAGGGAGGTGGGAAGAAAAAAATGGTGCTGAAAAAATCGAGGAATGGAGGAAGGGGGAAGGAAGAGGAGGTGAAGGGGAAGGGCAAAGGGAATGAGATAAGGGGAGAAGAGAGAGGCTAATGTATCACTGATTTCAAGGTCATGATTTAGTGAGGGAATCGAACTGTATCATCGAATATCATTACATTTTGATACCAAGCTGGTATAACACACACACACACACACACACACACATACACACACACACACACACACACACACACAAAGACGTATATTATCATTATTATGGTTATTATTATAGTTTTTATTATAGTTGTTACTATAATTATTATAATAACAATCATCATAATAATAACAATAACAATAACAACAACAACATCAACAACAACAACAATAATAATAATAACAACAACAGCAATAATAATAATACCAACAACAACAACAATAATAATAAATATTAAGAATTATAAAGACAATAACGACAATAGAAGCAAAAAAAAAAAAAAAAAAAAAAAAAAAAAAGAGAGAGAAAAAACAGCCCCAGAGGAAGAGCAACGCCTCAGCGAGAGATTTTCCTCTCGATGTTGTCGACACAAGACGTCGTCAAGATGTTTGACGGAAGAGGCAGGTCCTCCGCTCCATCTCGGTGATCATCCCGACGCGGCGACGGGCTCGGGTAGGCTTCGTTTTCACTTCTTCGTTTTCTTCTATTATCTTTCTTTTCTCGCTTTTCTTCTCTTTGTTGATTTATGTTTTCATTTTGGCGTTGTTGTTGTTGTTGCGTAGTTTGTTTTGTTTGTTTCTACGAGTGTTTGGCGATTCATCTGTCTGTTTGTCTTTGTACTTGTCTGTTTGTTAAGTTATTTGTTTGTTTTGTCTACATCTATTGCTCTCTCTCTCTCTCTCTCTCTCTCTCTCTCTCTCTCTCTCTCTCTCTCTCTCTCTCTCTCTCT
>NC_051386.1:41806035-41808535 GCF_015228065.2 Penaeus monodon | reverse complement strand
ATATATATATATATATATATATATATATACATATATGCATATATACACATATGCATATATATACATATATGTGTGAATATATGTATGTATATGTATAATATGTGTATACACACACACACACACACACACACACACACACACACACACACACACACACACACACACACACACACACACACACATATATATATCTCTCTCTCTCTCACACACACACACACACATATATATATATATATATATATATATATATATATATATATATATATATATATATATATATATATATACATATATTTACATATATATACATAGATTTACATATATATATATATATATATATATATATATATATATATATATATATATATATTTTTACATATATATATATATATATATATATATATATATATATATTTATATATATATATATATATATATGTGTGTGTGTGTGTGTGTGTGTGTGTGTGTGTGTGTGTGTGTGTGTGTTTGGTGTGTGTGTGTATGTGTGTGTGTGTGTGTGTGTGTGTGTGTGTGTGTGTGTGTGTGTGTGTGTGTGTGTGTGTGTGTGTGTGCGTGTGTGTGTAAATTTTGAGGGGTTATGGATACGTACACCTACAGCAGAAGATCCCCGCAAACTCTCCTCTCTGCGCCCCCTCTGCCCCCCCCCCTCTCACGCGCCCCCGCGGCCCCCTCGCCTCCGCCCTCACCTTAGGTCGCCGCAAGCCCCGGTCTTCATTAAGCCAGCGGGATTAGGCCCCGTCTGAGGTTTGTGGTCTTGCGCCCCCACGTCATCCAGTCACCCCCACCTCCTTCTCCCCCCTCCCCCCTCCTCCACCACCTGAATACACAGACGAAGGGAGAGGGATGAGAGGGGGGGGGGGTGGGATGACGACGACCAAGGGAGAAGGGGGGGGGGGTAAGGGAGATGGGGGCGCGAGAAAAGGGAAAGGGAGTTGGGGGTTGCGGCCTTAGGAGATATAGAGAGGGGGCGTGGGGGTTAGAGCAGGGGAGGGCGGGGGTTATTGTCCATGTCACACCCTGAGCATCATTTAGGGAAAGGGGGGGGGGGGTGTCCTGACCGCTTACTCATGAGTTTACAACAGGCTGAGTGCCGAGGGTGTTACTGTGGGGCCAAGGATGGTTCATTAGTGTCACCTTATTTTTCTCGAATATTTTTACATATATATATATATATATATATATATATATATATATATATATATATATATATATATATATATATATATGTGTGTGTGTGTGTGTGTGTGTGTGTGTGTGTGTGTGTGTGTGTGTGTGTGTGTGTGTGTGTGTGTCTATTTATTGATCTATCAGACAGTCTATCTTTCTATTCATCTGTCTATTTATCTATCTATCAATCAGTCTGTCTATCCATTTATCTTTCTGTCTGTTTAATTATCTATCTATCTTTTTATGAGACTATCTATCTATCTACCTCTCCCTATCTATATGTAGGTTAATACGCCATAATTACAAAATTGTCATTAGTAATCATCAGTACCTTATCAGCAGTCAAATATTCAGAAAATTTACATATTAAAAAGAAAGGCAAAATTAATTTCAAAATATAATTTCTCTTCAGAAGAATTGTTGAATATATTTGCTAGATGAACAATATTTCGTTGTTTTTTCATATGACTGATTTGCACAATATAACAAGAAAATATTTATCAGAACGCTGCAGAATTCGGAAAAGTGAGACATCACAAGAGTTACAATGAACAATTTCGTAAAAAAAAAAAATAAATAAAAAAAAAGTATGTGAAGCATGACTGTGTTCCGCCATATTCAAGAAAAAAAAATATCGTAACACATAATATAAAACAAACTTAATTGTACTTTGGTTTTGTCGAAGACGAAGTAAAGTGGTATGATGGATCGTTGATTGAAGTTCATGAACATAACAGGCTTGTTCACGGCACCGAATGCACTTAGGATGACTTATATCTTTAGGCTAATAGTATGGGGATAGTTATTATTAGTGCCAGTATTGTTATTATGATTGATGTTATTATCATCATTATTGTCTTTATTATTATGTTTTTTTTATTGTTATCATCTTTATTATTTTTTCTATTTTTGTTATTATTATTATCATTGTTATTATCATCATTATCATTACTATTCTCATTATTAATGTTATTATTATTATTATTATCATTGTCATTTTCATCATTATTGTCATTATTAATATTGCTGTCATCATAAGCATCGTCATGGTCATCATTATAATTATTGTTCTGATCATCTTTATCATTCTTCTTACTGGTTGTTCTTATTAGCATTATTATTAATATCATCATTGCTATTACTATTCTATTATTATTATTATTATTATTATTATTATTATTATTATTATTATATATCATCATTATCATTATTACTATTATAATCATTGTTATCATTATCATTATCATTATTGTTGTTGTTATCAACATTACCATTTTTATCATCACTATCAGCCCGGTCCTGCACTCGTGAA
>NC_051386.1:41793535-41796035 GCF_015228065.2 Penaeus monodon | reverse complement strand
ATGATAATAATAATAATGATGTTAATGTTAATAATGATAATAACTACAACAACAACAACAATAGCAATAACAATAACAACAACAACAACAATAAACACATTAAAATAATAATAATAACAATAATAACAAAAATCATAATAATAATAATGATATCACTGCTACAACTACTACTAGTTATAATAATAATAATAATGATAATGATAATAATACAAAGAAGAAAGAGAAGAAAGAAATGATAATACTAATAATGATAATGATAATAATAGAAATGATAACAATAACAGTAACAGTGATAGTAACAAACAACAGCAATAATAAAGATAATAGCAGTATTAAGAGCAGTGGCACTAAAGACCCTCACGAAATTCCCAGAGAAACACAGCCCTGTTCTCGGAAAGCGGCCGGCATTAGCATAGAAGATCACGCCGCGTCATTTCTTCACTTGGGGATAATTGCAAGCTTCCCATTTTTTATCGATCACGCCTGGTAACGTGCTGTATTATTTCGACCCCGAAGATCCCCGTCATTTGCAATCAATCGCATAATTAAGAAAGAAAAATATGTAAATTAAGAAGGAGGGAGAGAGAGAAAAAAAATGGAGAAGAGTGTGTTGGTGAGGAAAGATGAGAGATGAAGGAAGATAATATTGGTATTTTGTATCATGATGATAACAGAATCTCTCACCGGATTTTAATACATTTGCTAATTATCTTTTATGACAAAGAACATATATGTAAACTGAATCCTTTAAACAAAGGAAAAGATCATGTGTCCTCACTCTTCACATGAATGATACCCAAAGAACCACTGATCACTTCATATAACAATGTGATTGAGAAAAGTAACATTAACAAGCGACCGCACTCACTGTCTTTAAATAACACCAGCCTCATAACTGCTACGGCAATCTTTCCCATGCCGCCTGTATACACATTCTAGGCTTGTGTACACTCTATCAATTTGATATGCAGAACTCATAAACACCATTACTATCATGCTCCCTATTAGCAGAGAGAGAGAGAGAGAGAGAGAGAGAGAGAGAGAGAGAGAGAGAGAGAGAGAGAGAGAGAGAGAGAGAGAGAGAGAGAGAGAGAGAGAGAGTGAGTGAGTGAATGAGAGAGAGGGGGGTGAGGGGGGGCATGCACTCCCACACTAAAACTGAGAGAAACAGACGCAGAAAAAAAAAAAAAAAAAAACACAAACAGAGACCGAAAAAGAAACGAAGAATTTACATCAACAGAAAACATGAAGAAAAAAAAATCGCAGCAAACGATATAAGCTACAAACGGCAGAAAACACGAAAACGTAAAGGAAAAGTAAAGAGAAGAATAGAAAAGAATTGAGAAAGACAGAGACAGAGGCCGAAAACAACGAAGAGGCATCACCACACCTCACCACAACACCAAAGACACCGCCGGCCGCCTGTGTGTTTCTTCTTCATCATCAGTATGTGTGTGTTGTTAACTCATGTCCCACAGCCCGGAGCCACACACCGCCGTGGAATTTCTAAGTTCGTTTTCTCCGTCTCTTCTTCGATAAGCTGTTCTATTGTCAACACCTGTTTGAAGGGAAGGAGGGAGGGGGAGGGGAGGGAGAGGGAGAGGGTAGGAGGAGGGGGTGGAGGGGAAAGGGAGGGGGAGTTGGGGGTGAGGAAGGAAGGGAAGGGGTAAGAATGGAAAAAAAGAGGGAGGTGGGCAGAAAGGAAAGGGAGGAAGAGGGAGAGATAGAGATAGATAAATAGACAGATAGATAGATAGATAGATAGAGAGAGATAGAGAGAGCGAGAGAGAGAGAAAATATAAATAAACATCGTAGGATAGATGGAATGGAAGATGATTACGGGAGAAAGAAAGAGAGCATGGAATAATGGGAAGTTGGGAGGAAAGGAAAAAAAGAAGAGGAGAGCTGTGGGGGAGGGAGGGAGGGAGGGAAGGGAGGGGTGCAGGGCGGGGCGAGGGGAGGGAGGGAGGGAAGGGAGGGGTGCAGGGCGGGGCGACGAAGGTTAACGAACATGAAAGTTTTTTGTTCAACTTGTTATAGGCAAGTTTTGGATCATGGTGACTGGTTGACATTGGTGGGTGAGGTTAATGAGGAGAAAAAAAAAGGAAAAAAAAAAGAGTAAAAACAAAAAGAGAAAGAGAAGAGAGGGTCGAGGAAGAATTATATAAGAGAAAGATCTTCATTCTTATCATTATCATTGTTTTTTTTTTATGTTACTGCCGATATTATTATTATCATCATTATTATTTCCAGGAAAATTTTAAGACCGTTGTTTTCAATAATCTCATTCTCAATATATCTCGGTTGTGCATTATGCAGGGCAATAATCAAAGGTATTATCCTGATGGTGATGAAGACATAATTATTAATGATCACAATAATGAGGAGGATAATCATGATAATTGATGATCAATGCTAACAACGATGTTAGTGTAAACATTAACGATAATGATTGTAATAATAAGGATCATCAACAAAATCCCTAATGCGGAAGATAGAA
>NC_051386.1:41756035-41768535 GCF_015228065.2 Penaeus monodon | reverse complement strand
AAGAGAAGTAAGAAGAAAGAGAATGATAAGGAAAAGATGGAAAAGAGGGAAGAGAGGAAAAGGAGATGAAAGGAAGAGGATGTTGACAAATAACAATAAGAGAGAGACGAGGAAGAAGAAGAGGAGAGAAGATAATAAGTATCAGAAGGAGAAGAACCAAAAGCCCAAACGAAAAAAAAAAAAAAAAAAACGACCACCCCTCCCTCCCTCCCTCTCACCCCTCCTCCCTCCCCAGCCTCCTTCCCATTCCTCTCCCTCCCTCCTTATCTCCATCCCTCTCTACCCCCTCCCATCCACACCAACCTCAATTAACCCCCCCTCATCCCCCCAACACCACCGAACCCCCTCAACCCCACCACTACGTCCCCATGAGAGTCCTCACTCCCCCATCCCCCTCTTCCCTCCTTCCGTCCTCTCATCCCCTATCCTTCTACTCCCTCTATCCTCCCCCACCCTATTGCCACCCCCAATCCTACCCGATGTTTTGCACTTCTCTCCCACCCCCTTCACCCCCTCCCTATCCCCCATCCTCCACCCCCACGAAGCAGATAAACAGGCGAAGGGAAGAGAGCGCAAAGGCTCTCTCATTTTCTCTCCACTCTCTCTTCCTCTTTCTCTATCTCTCTACTCTCTCTCTTTCTCTCTTTTTCTCTCCACTCTCTCTCTCTGTCTATCTACCTATCCATCTATTTATCTATATTTATCTGCCTATCTATCCACCTATTTATCTATCTATGTATTTACCTATCTATCCATCTACCTATCTATCTGTCTGTCAATTTATCTGTCTGTTATCTCTGTAATTAAGAAGAGGAGATGTTGGGGAAGGGGGATGGGTAGAAGAGAAGGAGGAGGAAGAAAGGGAAGAGGAAGAGGAGGGAGAGGAGTAAAAAGATATAGGAAGGAGGAGGGGGTAGGAATAAGAGAAAAAGAAAGAGAAAAAGGGATTAGGAAGAGATGAAGTGGCGAAGGAGGTGGAGGAGAGATGAGGAGATTAACGAGGAGAGAGAAGAGTGAGATAGGGAAGAGGTAGGAGGGGAGGAAGAAGAAAGAAAGGAAAATAAGAAGAATGGAGAAGGAGAAGTGAGAAAGGAGGAAGCCACACGGTACTGATCATCAAGAGGCGGAGAAGGGGGGGGGGGGGGGATTACAGGGGTTATTATAATTTTTTTTCTTATTCTTCTTTTCTTCGTGTCCTTAATTTTCATTATTGCAACTATTTTTCTGCTACTCCCTCATTTTATTTTTTTTTTTTAGATATACTGTTATTGTCTATTAATGTTTGCTGCTACTATCGCTAGTACTGCTATTGCTACTACCATTGCTATTACTATCGTTATCGTTAGCTCTATTATTAATCATAATTGTCATAGCATTACCATTATTTTAATCATTTATTATTATTGATATTATTATCATATTTTTTTTTATTATTATTATTACCATCATTACTGTTATTACCATTATTATTTTAATATTATTATCATAATTATAATAATTATTATCATTATTATTATTATTGTCATTATCATTATAATCGTCATTACCATTATCATTAATGGTGGTAGTAGTAATAGTAACAACAAGGATATAGTAGTAGTTGTAAATTTTTCCAAATAGCATTATCATTACTTTATTCGCTATTACCATTATCATCACTATTGCTATTGTTATTATCACCATATCGGTAGCACCATTCTTATCACCATTACTCTGATCATCAGTAACATCATAAACATTAAATATTACTATTATTGTCATCTACGTTATTATCGAGATTGTAGCAGAAGTGACAGTACCAGTTGGTTTTGAGTGTCATTAACCAGTATTGCTACCTGCTATTACTACCGCTACCATTGTCATTACGATTTACTGCATAGGAATCGAAATCATATTCATTACTATTGGATTTACCATTATAATTGGATGCGTAATGATGATAATAGGACTTGTGTTTGTGAAAGGAGGGAAGGAGAAGCGATGGTGGAAATGCAAGGATACTTATAGTGACCCTTCTGTCATTATTTTTGATTCGTCATTGTCTTCATTGCATTGTTCTTCTCATCTTATTGTTCTCCCTTATTTCACCTCTGTTTTATTCTTCTTTTGGTCTCTTTTACTATTCTCTCCCCCTATAACACACGCATCAAACCAGACACACAAACATACATTTACACGCACGTACACAACGAAAAAACACACACACGCTCACATACAAACACAAATCTAACAAGCAAAGAGACAAAAGCAAACACACACACACACAAATCCAAAGCCACAACAACACACGCAGAAAACCAAACCAAACACAGGCGTAAACAAAGACCGAGCTGACAACGAGGCTCCTAATAACGCCGGTCGCTCTATTACAAGTTTATCATAAATTCCCGAATAATTTCAGAGGCCGAGGTATTTTTATGGTCTTTGGGAAAGGCAAGTCCACAGACGTTATGAGAGAATTATGAAGTTCCTGAAAACATAAAACCCTCTTAATCGATTTGCGCTTGAGAGAAAGTTATTATGACTTCTAGGGCGCGAGAGGGAGGGAAAGGGAGGGAAAGAGGGAGGGAAAGGGAGGGAAAGAAGGAGGGAGAGGGAGGGAAAGAGGGAGGGAAAAGGAGGGAAAGAGGGAGAGAAAAGGAGGGAAAGAGGGATGGAAAAGGAAGGAGGAGAAAGTCAGGGAAGAGAGAGGGCAAGGAGAGGGAAAAAGGGGGGTAGGGGTCAAGAAAGATAAAAATAAAGGGGGAAGAAGGATGGTCGAGAGAGAGAAAGAGAAAGGGAGGGAAGAGAGAGGGAAAAAGGGATGGGCCAAGGAGAGGAAGGGAAAGAGAAGAACGAGAGAGAAAGAGAGGATGAAAAAGGTAAATCGCTCAAGAGAGAGGAAGGAGAAAAAAGAAATAAGGAAAGCAAGTAAAAGAGAAAGAGATAGATAGATATAGAGATAGAGATGGAGAAAGAGAGAGAGAGAGAGAGAGAGAGAGAGAGAGAGAGAGAGAGAGAGAGAGAGAGAGAGAGAGAGAGAGAGACTGAGGACGAAGACAAGGACAGAGCAAGAACAGATCAGAATAGAAAAAAAAAGTGAAAAAAGAACGAGGGTATGCAAACAGACTGATAAACAAAAATAAGAGAGAGAGAGAGAAGAAGAGAGAGAGAGAGAGATGAGAGAGAGGAGAGAGAGAGAAGAGAGAGAGAGAGAGAGAGAGAGAGAGATGAGGAGAGAAGAGGAAGAGAGAGAGAGAGAGAAGAGAGAAAGAGAGAGAAGAAGGAGAGAGAGAGGAGAGAGAGAAAAGGAAAAGAGAGAAAGAGAGAGAGAGAGAGAGAAGGAGAGAGAGAAGAGAGAGAGAGAGAGAGAGAGAGAGAAGACGGGAGAGAAGCGAGAGAAGAGATAAGATGAACGGAGAGGATGAGAGAGAGAGAGAGACATTTCCCAACCCAAACAAACAAAGCGAATCCCCTAAAAGAAGCTAAAGAAATAAATCAAAGCTCGATTCATTAATGACCAGATAAATGAAATCCCACCAGCCATGGACCCCACCAGCGGGAGCGACTTCACCCTCCCATGCAACCACCACCATTTGCAACTTCACCCTCCCATGGAACCACCATTTGCAACTTCCCCCTCCCATGGAACCACCATTTGCAACTTCACCCTCCCATGCAACCACCATTTGCAACTTCACCCTCCCATGCCACCACCACTCGCAGCTTCGCTCTCAGTAATCAGTTCAACTTCCTCCCAGGCTGCGATATAGGTTAATCCAGCCCTTAGTATTCTTTGGCCGCTCACTCTTTACGTTTGGTCTAGACGCTGAGCCTCCGCGCTGCTAATGATTTATCTGAAGAGAGTGTTTTATATGCTATAGATCAGGGAGATAGATGGGGGTAGGGGTGGGAGGAGGCGGTGGTGATGGAGGGAGGGAAGGAGGGAGGGAGGGAGGGAGGGAGGGAGGGAGGGAGGGAGGGAGGGAAAGGAAGAAGCGAGGGAGAAAGGGACAGACAGAGAGAGAGAAAGAAATACAGAGAGAGAGACGTACAGAAATAACGAGAGACAGACAGACAGACATATAGACAGATAGGTAGATAGATAGACAGAGATAGACAGGGGAGAGGAGAGAAAGTAGGAACAGAGGGAGAAGTATGGGTTATGGCTATCACTATGTATGGATGAAGTTTTGATAACCTACTGATATCGCATTCTTTCAAGTCTGTCTGTGGCATTCATCGTAGTGGATTTAGTGTTGACGTGAGGCTGGGCTTGTGAGGTTGCCGAAGAGGGGGGGGGGGCGAGGGGGGGGGAGCGCGAGGGGGGAGGGAGGGATTTCGTTGCTGTGTGAGGAGTAACATCGATAGATTGTGTTGAGCCGGAGGAAAGGGTGAAATAAGGAAAGGGTAGATAAACATGAAGGCTGAAACAGAAACGGCGATAGGTAATATAATAACTAAAAATGGATGTTTATATGGAAGCCTGAAGTGGAGGGATCAAAAAAGAAAAAAGAAAAAAAAAAGAAAATCTAATTTTACCAACCAGATGTTCAAGTACAGAGGAGTTAAGTATAAAAAATGAAGGGTTATGAGTATAAAAGGATTCTAAAAAAGGGTATATGGCTACGAGAGATGAGAGGAGGAGGGATCCGATTAATAAAAGAAGAACAACGGTGCTTATATACGAGTATTATCCCCCTCTTTACCCTCCCCTCCCCCCTTCACTCTTCTGATGCTTATTATCTCTCTCTCTCTCTCTGTGTCTCTGCCTCTCTCACTCTCTCTTATTACCTCTACCTCTCTCTTATGACCTCTCTCTCTTTCTACCTCTCTCTCTCTTTCTCTCTCTTTCCATCTCTCTCTCTCTTTCTACCTCTCTCTCTCTCCCCCCACCCTCTCTCTCTCTCTCTCTCTCTTCTTTCTCTCTCCTTCCGTCTTACTCTCTCCTTCCCTCTCTCTGCCTCCTTACGTTTCTCTTCCCCTTTCCTCTATCTTATTACCTTACAATGGTTAATTCGTCAAGGAGACGTAAGCTGTAATAAAGACAATTAAAAAACGCTTGTGAAACTGCCAAGAGAAGATGAAAAACGAACAAATGAGAGAGCAATAGAGAGAGAGAGAGAGAGAGAGAGAGGGGAGAGAGAGAGAAGAAGAGGGGGAGAGAGAGAGGGAGAGAGAGAGGAGGAGGAAAAGAAGAGGAGAATGAGGAGAGAGGAGAGAGAGAAGAGACGAGGGGAAGAGAGAGGGAGGGGAGAGAGGAGAGAGAGAGAAGGAGAGAGAGAGGAGAGAGAGAAGAGAGAAGGGGACTGAGAGGGGCCGATAGAGAGAGGGGAAGAGACGAGGAGGGGAGAAAGGAGAGAGAGAGAGAGAGAGAAAGAGAGAGAGAGAAAGAGAGAGAGAGAAAGAGAATTTGATTTGATACTAGATAATTTACAGGGCAGTGTACATGCCCTGCGAAAAACCTGGGTAAGACGCTATAGCATCTATCCAAACTGGCTATGCTTCTATTACTGTAGAGGGCTATCAGTCAAACATATTTTATACATGCCTGAAGGGCTGTGCCATTGTGCTTACATTATCCACATATCATCTAGTTGGTAAAAAAAGCTTTTATATCACTAATCATATCAAAAACAAGACCGATGTCTATAATAAAATCAATGTAATCAATAATTGGTGGTCTCTGGACAGTGCTGTTTGATCGATAGGATGCAGTTTTCGTGCAACACAGTAAGTAATGTGTAAGATTATGCGACTTGAGCACCTTGCACATTTTGCAGTGATGATATGAGATTGGCTTTGCCTCCAAAACTGCATCCTGTACATAATGTATAGGGTACTGATATCCTATGCGCAGTTTGAGTAGTGTAACCTGCTCTCTCCGAGACAATTCATTATTCACCAGATGTCCCTGCAATACTTTCATAATGCCAGATAGTACCATGTCCATTTTCCTCAGTTTTTCGGTGGTCCATACCTGGCCCTCATAATCTCGAAGACAGTTGAAAGCACGTTTTTTTTCAATTCTGTGAGAGATAATGGTACTGCATAGTATGGTTCTTCACGGTAGAGTGCTAGTTTAGTTAACTGATCCACCTTGTCACAGGATGATATTCTTATACGAGAGGGTATCCAGTCTAGTGACACTTGTATACCCTGCGTGTTTCCTGGACTAAATGCAGGAAGTCTATAGAATTCACCTTGGCTGTCAAAGAAGACAGCTAGGTGTCGCTGCTGTTCACTACCTGCTTTGATGGCATAGTATATGGCTACTGACTCGGACATCCGTTATGCTTGACCAGATAGAAATTCGTACAGTTTCTTAAACAAGAATTAATACTGCAATCCCAGCTGCTAAGCGAGGATCAGTAGAGGCGTGACAGTAAATCGCAAATGGGGGGGGGGCCATGAGGGGGATGGGGAATTTCATCTATGTATTTCAGGTAATGGCCTTCTAATTCTGTTACTGAAGTCATGAATTTACGCCCTGTTAATTTGTCAATATGAACATACATGTGATCCATGCCATGTTGCAGTAAGTGTTGCTTCTGGGATGTTAATAGCATCAATGTTCCACACAGTGAAGCTGAGAATAGTTTGGGCTGTTTTGGCCTTCCGTTCTAGGTTTGACTGTATCAGATTGGAGAATCGAGGGCGCCGGGCATGCTGAACTCTGTAATTAATCTCATGAGAGAGAGAGAGGGAGAGAGAGAGAGAGAGAGAGAGAGAGAGAGAGAGAGAGAGAGAGAGAGAGGAGTGAGTGAGTGGAGTGAGAGAGGAGAGAAAGAGAGAGAAGAGGTGAGAGAGAGAGAAGGAGAGAGAGAGAGAGAGAGAGAGAGAGAGAGATGAGAGGAGAGAGAGAGAGAGAGAGAGAGAGAGAGAGAGAGAGGAGGAGAGAGAGAGGAGAGTGAGGAGGAGAGAGAGAGAGGAGGAGAGAGAGGAGAGAGAGAGAAAGAGAGAGAGGAAGAGAGAGAGAGAGAGAGAGAGAGAGAGAGAGAGAGAGAGAGAGAGAGAGAGAGAGAGAGAGAGAGAGAGAAGCAGAAAGACAGACCAAACCCAGACAGACCGAGATATAGAAAAAAAAGCCCCAAGAGAAAGCGGCAACGAAAAAAAAAACCGAAAAAAATAGAAAAGCAGGAAAAAAAGATAAAATATCCACTTTATTTTCCCTCGAATCAGGACGAAATTGGAAAGGCCACCTATCAAGAGCTCGATCGAAGAGTCGGGAGATTTTCTGAAAGAGAAGCAAAGACGATGTCTATCACATTTAGAGGCGTGTGGGTGGGGCACGAGGGGAAAGCATACTGATGATAAATAACAATAAACAAATAATAGATAAATTTGTACACACACACACACACACACACACACACACACACACACACACACACAACACACGCGCCCCGCGCGATATATATATCTATGTGTGTTTTTTGTGTGTGTGTGTGTGTGTGTGTGTGTGTGTGTGTGTGTGTGTGTGTGTGTGTGTGTGTGTGTGTGTGTGTGTGTTAATAATACCAAAAGTAATAATAATAATAATAATAATAATAATAATAATAATAATAATAACAATAATAATAATAATAATTATTATTATTATTATTATTATTATAATAATAATAACAAAAATAATAATAATAATAATAATAATAATAATAATAACAATAATAATAATAATAATAATAATAACAGTGATAATAATAATAATAAGAAGAAAAAGAAATAATGAAAATGATAATAAAAATAATAAAAAAAAAAAAAAATAATATATATATATATATATATATATATATATATATTTATATATATATATATATATATATATATATATATATATATATATATATATATATATATATTATGGTAATAAACAAAATAATAATAATTATATAATAATGATAGTAAGAAGAGTAATAATAATAATATAAATAATAGTGATAATATTAATAATTATTATTATTTTATATTATTATATTAATAATATTATTATTATTATTATTATTTATATCATATTATTATTATATATTACTGTTATATCATATTATCATATTATCATTATCATATCATATTATATTATATTATTATTATTATATATTAATTATTATTTAATTTTATTATTATATTTATTATATCATTATTATCATTGTTTATTATTATTATTATTATTATTTTATTTATTATTATTATTATTATTATCTATTATTAACATTACTATATTAACATTATATTAATTTCTAAGATCATTAAGTTTAATTAAATAATAATATATAATAATTATAAATAATATATAATAACAATGATAACAATAATAATAATAATAATAATAATAATAATAATAATAATAATAATAATAATAATAATAATAATGATAATAATAATAACAGCATTAATAATAATAATGATAATAATAATGAAATAATAATAATAATAATAATAACAATATGATAATGATGATAATGATGATAAAGAGGAAGAAGAAATGATAATGATGTTGATAACAACAATAACAAAAACAACACCAACAAGAAGTAAAACAACAACAACAACAATAATAATAATACTTAATAATAATAACACTAACAATAACAACAACATTTACCAGCAAGAACAACAACAGTAGCAATAAATATAAAATAATAATAATAATAATAATAATAATAATAATAATAATAATAATAATAATAATAATAATAATAGTAATAATAATAACAACAACAACAACAACAATAATGATAATAATAGTAATCATAGTAGATAATAACAATATCTCAGCCACAAGAACAGCATTAATAAAAATTATAACGGTAATAATAAATATGATCATCCTAATAATAACAGCAAAAACAAAAACAAAACAAAAAAAGAAATGGAAGAGAATGTAAAAAAAAAGTGCTAAGCCTCAGAGCAGCAAACAAGCGCTATGATAAATGAGATACCAAAGAGATGAGCAGATAAAGAGATACCTCGGGAGACGCGCACCGGGAGAAGGAGAACAGAAGCTGTGAAGGAACAAAAGGTAAATGGGAGTGATTGCGTGTTGTGAAACGCACGCAACCTCGATCTATTACCATGAAGAGAGAGAGGTCATGAGGCCCTTGGTCATGAGTCTGCGTTATAGCGTCAGGCATGTGCATGTGGGAGTATGTAGTTGTGTATGTATAAGCGTATTTATATATATATGTAAAGGTATTGCATGTGGGAGTATGTAGATGTGTATGTATAAGCGTATTTATATATATGCAGAGGTATTATATACACTTACACAAGGGGTACAAAGACACACACGGCCTCAGTTACACTGTGCATACCTGTACATCCGAGACATTGACCAGAAAACATACATACCTACAGAACCCTTATATACATAAACACATGCCTACACACCTAAACATTAAAAATACACATACTCGCCCATACATAACTTGTACAAAGAAACCGCCAAGAAATTGCCGGCGTAAAGGAACACATCCCAGAGAGACATACAACGGCCAAAGGGGGAATACGTCTCACATCAAAGGAAGGCGTATTTGTAATGTTGTTATGCGCCCAGCTGACTGAACCCCCGAGGCATTGTGGGTAGTCTGGCTGGCGGGGGGTGAGAGGCATTGGGGGGTGATGGATAGCGGTAGAGGGGGGGAGGGATAGGGGGATCAATAATATGTTGGGGGAGGGGGATAGGGGGAGAGGGTAGGATCGATAATATGTTGGGAGACTGGGTTAGGTAGGGGGTAAAGGGGTGGGGGTGGAATAGGGAGTTGATACAGGGTAGGAAGGAGGGCAGAGAGGGGAGGGAAGGTAAGGGAGAAGGGGAAGAGGGAGGTAGGGGACCGCACAGCGAGTGGGTATGTGCGAAGGGGAGGGAAGGCGAGCATGGAAAGGCATCGGGATAATGATGATATAAAGGGAAGCAGGGACCTGGAAATGCCAAATTAAATTATCAAATGGAGTGTAAAGAACGGGCTTTTGTAAGGTGGCCATGGTTTGTGTGCGAGGGAGGTGGGTATCAGAGGGGCGAGGGGCCAGAGGGGGAGCCATGGGGGGAAGGGAGAGGGAGGCCAAGGTGGGGGTAAGAGGGGTGAATAGGGGAAAGAGGGGAGGGGAAGGAGGACTGGGCATAAGGGGGGGGGGCTATCGTGTGGGGCATAGGCGTGAGTGAAGGCTTGGCGGGTCGTGCGATAATCTGGGTGAAGATGAGTCGACCTGCCTCCTCTGCAGATGAATAAATAAGATGAACAAGTTAAATAAAACAGAATAAAGCAACGCAGACTTGCTCAGAATCGAAAAAAAATGAAATCGTAAATAATCCTATCCTACAGAAGAGATCGATTCGCCAATTGCTTCCCAGCGCCACAATCCCCGCCAAAGACGCTGCAGCGGAGGTGATTCCCCCTCCCTCTCCCCCAAGAAGAAAAAGAAATCACCAAACAGACTCTATGGTGCTCCTTAATCGTAACACCATACCCATCATGCCCACCATACCCAGCACGCGTTCAGCATAGTCGGGCGCGCCAAGGATCGCAGCCCAGCCCAGGAACTGTCACTAAATATCTTGCAACTAGAGGAACGCAAGCCGTACGTAACAAGACTGCCAGTTCCTAGTACATGTTTACCGAAGCCTCCCCTCCACCCCCTCCCCATCCCTCCTAGCCTCTGCTCCTACCCACCCCACCCCACCCTTCCCCCACACTACCCTGCCCTCTTGGTCGACCCCGATAAAAGGAACTTGCCGAGGACGTCATTTCCAGCCGCGCATTTCCTCTTCGTCTCCTTAAAGGAAGAGAAGGAACCCCGAGCCAAGAGGCGACGCGGGAGCCCCGTGCCTTCCTTGCAAGTGTCTCTGCGACAGGGACGCGGGCCCAGGCCGGCGCGGGATGGCATTCGGTGTTTAGTATCAGTTATAGCATCTTCAACTTTTGAGCCACAGGAAAGGTGGACCTAAATAATGCCCGGGCGGCGAAACCAGCTCCTACAGGGTCGTGAACGGGGTATGAAGCGCACTTATTTCCGGCCTTTGGTCGCTCGGAGGGGTCTCGAGGACGACCTCCGGCTCGATTCGATTTGGACGCGTCTCCTGGCAGTCCCCCGCGCTGATCTGGGACTCTGGGGGGCCGAACGGGGGGATCGAACGCGGCTGCGGAAAGGAGGAGGTTTCTGAGACACCCTGTACGGTCGGCCAGCCTGCGGCGGGAACTGACTCGCCCCTCAGATGCCAGGTCTTGTCTTGCACACGAGATCTCCTAGCTCTCTCTCTCTCTCTCTCTCTCTCTCTCTCTCTCTCTCTCTCTCTCTCTCTCTCTCTCTCTCTCTCTCTCTCTCTCTCTCTCTCTCTCTCTCTCTCTCTCTGTTATTTGTCTATCTCTCCCGCTCTGAGTTTATGTTCATAATCTTCCTCATGGTCCCGTGTTTTTCCTTCCTTCTCTTCGTCTCTGGTCTTCTCCTTGTGAACCTGTACCACACCCCTACATGTCCGACAAAAATATATTCCGATTCAAAAACACGCACTAAAAAAAAGAAAAAAAAAAAACAGATAAACAAATAAATAAATAAAAAGTCACTGCCGGAAAAAATATGAGGGTGAGAGAGAGGGTTTGATCCTACGCCACCCAAACGCGCGCTGATAAATGGAATCCAACCTCGTATTCAAGACGAGGAACCGTATTACAAGGCCGATGGAAATTTGTGTGACGCTTATGATCGAGGGAGTTGTCTCCTTATACACAATATTGTCGTGTGATTATTATGCCACACACACATGCATAGCTAAGGCGCACACGGCCCCACATAAACATACAGGGGCGCACATGCATAAACATATACCTCCGCGTACACATACCGCACACATATATGCTCTTAAGCGACGTGCATACTTAGTGTACGTGCGTCGATAAAGCATGTGTATTCGTGCATGTATTCAGATATCCAGTCTTGGTCTTCTGTTGTTGATTTTAAAGACATGTTGATATTTGGCAATATCGGTATAATCAGAAAGGAATCTTATATTGCGATAAACCGAAACCAGTCAGACAGACAGACACACAAACACATGTATCCTCTACTGAAACACACGCAAGCAAACAAGCAACGTACAAGCACATGCAGTTGGCCACTCAAACGCTTGTACAACAAACGCACACACAAAACCCACCTCTCCCCCCCCCTCCAAACAAACAACCACTCCGCTCCTGCCCCCCCCCCTCCCCTGAAAAATGAAAAAATGAATAACCACACCCGCAAGCAAGCAGGCAGGCACAGCTCTCTTTCTCTCTCAAGCACTCATATACCTATCCTTGAACCCTTCTCCCCCAAGAAAATAATAAAGGAGAGAACATCCACGCATGCAAAACAAGCAAGCAAGCAAGCAAACATGCCGCATTATCAACATCTTATCTCTCCATCCGGCATACGTTACCACAAAATTAGACAAACCCCCTTACAAAGCCACATTCCTTTAATCCCCTCGTAAGAAAACACCTTCTTAACCCCTTTCATATAAGACAAACTACCTACGCGCAAGCAAG
>NC_051386.1:41741035-41746035 GCF_015228065.2 Penaeus monodon | reverse complement strand
TTATTATTATTAATTTGCTGTTGAAAAGAGGAAAAAAAAGAAAAAAGACCCCCACCCCCTAGGGTCATAATTCAAGCAAGAAAGGACGTTTTTACATTGCATTCTACAGGCACTCTGCTTATTTATCGTCGCCCACAAGCTATGCAGCGCAGACTTTAAAAGCTCGCTTAACCTCCCTCACTAATGCTTACACGTTGCTTACGATTCTGACCTTCCTTGCGCTCCCCCTCCCCCCTCCCCCTCCTCCCTTGCACTCATCCCTTCTACACTCTCCTCCCCCCTTCTTCTTCCCTTGTCTCCACCTCCCTTTCTGGATCCCTTCCATTTTCTTCCCTTATCTGTGTCTCTCTTCTTTCCTTTTTGCTATTTCTTTCTTCGTTTCATCTCCTCTTCCTTCCTCTGCCTCTTTTTGATTCCCTTTTCCTTATTCTCCTCTTCTTCCCCTAATTCGTCCCTTCCTCCTCTTCTACCTCACCGCACCTTCCCCCCTTATCTCACCCCACCCTGCCTCCCCTCCTCTTTTCCTCCCTCCCCTCCCTCCACCCCACTCTCCTTCCCCCTCCTCCTTCCTCCTTCCGCTCCCTCCACCCCACTCTCCTTCCCCCTCCTCCTCCCTCCCTCCCCTTCCTTCCACCTCCTATTCCTCACCCCCCTCTCTTGGATAACTATGTGCTTTAATTAGCTAGTAACTTTTTTTTACGATAGCGCTTACATGCTCAGCCAATATCCTCTTTCAAGTAAGAGTTTAATTGCTTAGCTGACCATCTTGGTGAAGTTTATAAGTTTATATTTATATGTCTTACAAACTACGTTTCATGTTTGTTCTTAAGTCTTTCTCTTTCTCTCTCCTATTTTTTTTCTCTCTCTGTCTCTTTCTCTTTCTCTCTCCGTTTTTCTCTCTGTGTCTTTCTTTCTCTCTCTCTCTCTCTCCTCTCTCTCTCTCTCTCTCTCTCTCTCTCTCTCTCTCTCTCTCTCTCTCTCTCTCTCTCTCTCTCTCTCTCTCTCTCTCTCTCTCTCTCTCTCCTTTTACATGCGTTTTGTTTTCCATCTCCGTTTGATCTAATGACTTTTCTTCAAATCCTTTGTTGAATTTGATCTGTTCTCGCTCTCTCTTGCTCCTTGCTTTTCTCTGTCTTTCAGTCAATCATCCTCCATCTTGCTCTCTGTGTGCATGCCCGCCTCCTTATCTGTCTGTCAGTCTGTTTGTCTGTCTGTCTCTGTCCGTCCGTCCGTCCGTCTGTCTGTCTATCTGTCCGTCTGTCTGTCTGTTTGTCTGTCTGTCTGTTTGTTTGTCTGTCTGTCTGTCTGTCTGTCTGTCTGTTTGTGTCCGTCTGTCTGTCTGATCTGTCCGTCTGCGTCTGTGTCGTCGTCCGTCGTTGTCTGTTGCTGTCATGTCAAGCTAGCAGTTAGTGAGTGTAGAAAGTGATCGTTTGAGTTAGCAGTCTGTCATGTCAGTTTAGATGCGATCTGTTGTCAGTTTGTCTCTGTCTGTTTGTCGTCTCGTGTCCTCTCTTCTGTCTATACCTGCCGTCGATCGTCTGTTTAGAATGTTTATTGTTTGTTTGTTCGTATTGTCGATTATTGTCGAAGTTGTAACTGGAGAGAGTTGTCTGTCGTGTTACGCTGACTGTATCAGATGAAATACCAGATATAGTGGATGTATAGAGAGTTAAAATCATTCAGATTATTTTAGTCACGAGATTGATTGATGTACGATGTCTTTTCATGATCTCCTGTATCTTGAGAAGTTAAAGAGATAATTGGGAGATAGGTAGTGAAGAGATTGAGAGATGATGACGTATAGAACGAGGAGTTATGATATGTAGAGATAGACAGATATGAAAAGTTAGAATAAATCAAAACGAGATGATCCGATCTTAAGGGAGAAGAGAGAGAGAGAGAGAGACGAGAGATGAGAGAGAGACGGAGAGAAGAGAGAGAAGAGAGAGAGAGGAAGATGAGAGAGAGCGAGAGAAGAGAGAGAGGAGAGACTAGAGAGAGAGAGAGAGAGGAGAGTGAGAGAGAGAGAGAAGAGGGAGAGAGAGGAGGAGAGAGAGAGAGAGAGAGAGAGAGAGAGAGAGAGAGAAGAGAGAGAGAGAGAGAGAGAGAGAGAGAGAGAGAGAGAGAGAGAGAGAGAGGAAGAGAGAGAGAGGAGAGAGGAGAGAGAGAGAGAGATAGAGAGAGGAGAGAGAGAGAGAGAGGAGAGAGAGAGAGAGGAGAAGAAGAGAGGAGAGAGGAAGAGAGAGAGAAGAGAGGAGAGAGAGAGAGAGAGAGAGAGAGAGAGAGAGAGGGAGAGAGAGAACGAGAGAGAGAGATAGAGAGAGAGAGAGAGAGAGAGAGAGGAGAGAGGAGAGAAAGAGAGAGAGAGAGAAGAAGAGAGAGAGAGAGAGAGAGAGAGAGAGAGAGAGCGCAGGGGGCAAGAGTGAAGGAAAGGCAAAGGAATCGCATACATACATGAAATTAGCAACCCTCCCTGCCTCTTCCAAAAGACCTCCCTGCACTTACCGCAATCGCTCCTCCTTCCTTCCCCCTCTCTTTATCATCATCATACACCTTCCCTATCTCCTACGCCCCACCTTTGCACCCTAATAACCTCACCCTCCTCCCCGGCCCACCCTTCACTCCTTCCCCAATTTACTCAAAATCTCTCCCATTAGTCTCCCTTCAGCCTCCCCTACCTTGCCTCTCCCTCCCCCACCTTGCCTCTCCCTCCCCCACCTTGCCTCTCCCTCCCCCAACCTTCCCTCCCCCTCACCCACCTTCCCTCCCCCTCTCCCACCTTCCGTCCCCCTCACCCACCTTCCCTCCCCCTCCCCCACACGTCGGAGGAATCTCCTGTATGCCAGCCTGGACAAGCCACCGTCTCCCGTTCATTCCCGTGTCATTTGTATGCATTAAAAGCAATCTATTTACCATGACACCGGTGGTATAAAAAGGCCCCACGCTCCTTTTCTCCTCTATAAATGGGGTGTGTCGCATATACTGTTGTCATGGGACTGCTGTTGTTGTATTATTGGAGAGCGGCGACCGAAACCCACGCTGGAACGAGTCCGTGTCATTTAAGATGAGGAATTGGGGTAATCAGGAATAATAGTCTTAATTAGGATATATTGCAGCATCTGCCCTCCGTACCCCCTTCCCCCTGATCCTTCCTTTTCCTTCGTATAAGGCTCAGGACAGGGAGCTGATGGGGAGCTAGGCCAGTGCAAACCATAATTTACTGACCGTTAGACAGTTAGGGTACCTCTGCCTTGGATTAATAGGTAGTTAAGTGGTTCCTCTCATTCGGGAGAATCATTAGCCCCGCCCATCCGTTTGCAGTCTATCCTTGTGATTATACAAGAACTGGAGAAGGGCGGAGTGAGAGAGGACACGCTACGATTCACGACCAATCAGGACGCTTTATGGGCGTGGCTTGGGAAGGAGGGTCATGTGCTCCAGGATCTGATTCGCAAGTAGATATATTGGTATAAGTAAATAGATAAATAAATCTCTGGACTTGTAAGAGTCTTTAAGTAAGTGTGTTTGTATGTGTGTGGGCTCCACTATATTTTAGGAGACGGCAACCTATTAATTCGCGGAAATTCTTTATAAGACCCAACACTTCCTATTAGTCTTACAGACAGAAAAAAAACTTCAAAATTACAAATGAGCTTTAGAAGCCCCGTACACATAAAGATGCACAAAGGATAAACTTGCGAATTCGCCACGAGAGAGGCTGTGACCCCCTGACGTTCATCACATATATCGTGTATTATGTGGGACGTAAACACGAAAAGTTAAAGGACCACTGCATGATGCAAAGTAACGTTTCCCACGGGATCCGTTGCGGTCGTTTTGAAGATTTTGCTAACTTTTGACTTATATCTGGGACTTGGTGTACTCAAAGAGTGAATGAGAAAATACTGCGCTCATGGCCCTCATATTTTTTCTCATTGTGGTCTTTTGAAGAAAGTCTAGAAATTAACGAACCGTAGGAGAAGGTGTTTTTATGTAAATTGTGTTTTATTTTAATTGTTAGTAAATAACATAAACTACAATGCAATATTCGCATTAACCAATAGATATGATAGAGAGATTTTACAATGCTTCACACATGCAACATGCTTCAAAGTGAGCAGTCCTCCCAGGCCTGCCCGATGGCAAGAAGCAACATTGCGAATGACAATATCCACACACAAAAAAGCGAAGCCAATGTTCCCTTTTGCAGGCCCTGAATCAGATACAGAAAGACCCATTATCTTACCAGGGGACAGGAAACGTCCCCGTGACATGTCCCCGGGGGTTCTCTTACAGCGCACGCACAGGTAAACGCAGGCATAAACCTGCCACCTTTAATACGGAATGAAAACGTCCACGCCGTAAACTACTACTACGACGACGACCCGAGAGAGTCGACCCACCCCGACCCTCCCTCAGACCCCCCCTCTTCCACAACACCCCTTACCGCCTCCCTTCCTTACGGGTTGTATATAACACTGTCACTTCCCCTACCCCCTTCCCCCTTCCCCCTTCTCCCTATCGCGATGTGTATATAACACTGTCTCTTCCCCACCCCCCTCGCCTTCGCCTCAATCCCCCTTCCTCTCCTCCCCCTCCCCCATTATTGCAGCAGAGACATCGCAACTGTACCATCAAGATTTGCGTTGAGATAGTGCATGATCGAGGAGACGTGGGCCAGGAAGGAAAGGAAAGAAGGAGGGAACAGAAGGGAAGGAGAGGGGGAGGAGGGGAGGACGGAAGGGAGGGGGTGGTGAGGGGAGGGCCCGTCGTACTCTCCCCCTCATTTTCGCCGATGTTCTCGAGATTCTTTGACTCCCTTGAGATTAATCATAGGAAAAGGGGAGAGAAGACTCCTGTGTCCTGCCAATTAACCCGGATGTTCACTTCTTGCTCATTATCTTTGCGATTACTCGTTGCCGGCGAGGGGGCCGCCGTCGGCTTCCTCCTCGGCCTTCTCCGCCGCAGACAAAGCTGCTTTTGGGGAGATAATGCGTCGC
>NC_051386.1:41725719-41728435 GCF_015228065.2 Penaeus monodon | reverse complement strand
ATCCCGTTATATCATATAGCTTTAAAAAACGTCCTTTCACAATCTACATAATTCCAATCTGACTGACAAGAACAATTAATTTTTTTTTCACTCCTGTCTCTTCCCTCTTTCTCCAATATCTTAAGACATAAAAGTGGGCGGCGTGACTCAGCATCTTCGCCACTGGGATCCACTCAGCCACTCAGCCATATGTCTTTTTTCCGCGCAGTTCCTCCTCGTCTTGTAGGTCAGTGAGGGAAGCTGTGACCATTTCTTCAGATTTTTAAAACATTTTCTTTAATCTCTTTTTTTTCGGGAGTTTGTCTGCTTCTGAAAATTGTTATCGGTTTGTTTATTCATTTACACTGTTTACTTCCGTGTTCGAGTTTCGTCTTCCAGTAAATTTTAAAGAATAAATTAATTGACCTTAGGATTTATTGCGTAACGAAACTTTCTCGGAGTGTTTCCTTAATGAGATAAAAAAAAAACCAATTCAATTTTCAATTATTCATGCTTAGTTCTTATCATGGTGTGATTATTTAATTCACTTCTTTTCTTTTTGATTATTGATATAGTGAATGCATTTTATAGCAGGAAAGGAATTGTTACATTAAGAATGATGATTGTTATTTTATTATTTCATTTAGAGAGTAAGTGTAAATGATGATTATAATGATAATGTTAATAATAGTGATAAAACTGATAATAATGATAGTAATAGTAATGAAAAGGATGATGATAATGATGATAATGATAATGATGATAATAATAATGATAATAATAATAATAATAATAATAATAATAATAATAATAATAATGATAATTATTATTATTATTATTATTATTATTATATCATTATTATTATTATTATTATTATTATTATTATTATTATTATTATTATTATTATTATTATTATTATTATTATTATTATTATTATTATAATTATCATTAAGATAATATGATAATAATGAGCATGGTCTACGTAGTAATAATAATAATAATAATAATAATAATAATAATGATAATGATAATAATAATAATAATAATAATAATAATAATAATTATCATTATTATAATGATAATAGTAATAAAGATAATAATAATGATAATTAAAAATAAGGTAATATTAATGATGATAATAACGATAATATTATTGATAATAATAGCAATAATAATAATAATGATAATGATCTGTGTGTGCACTTGCGCTGATTTGTGATTATTATCATTATTATCATCATCATCATCATCATCATCATCATCATCATCATCATCATAATAATAATAATAATAATAATAATAATAATAATAATAATAATAATAATAACATCAACGATAGTTAAAGTAACAATATTAATGATAACAACAACTAATAAAATAATAATAATAATAATAATAATAATAATGATAGTAATAATAATAATAATAATAATAATGATAAAAATAATAATAACAATGATGATAATAATAATGATAATTAGAATAATGGTGATAATAATGATAATAAAAAATAATGATCAAAATAGTAGTAATGCTAACAATACCATCATTATTGTTGCTATCATTATCGCTGTTCTGTTTCTGTTGTTATTATCGTTATTGCTCCTGTTGATATTATTCGTTCTTTTTTCATTATGCTTTTTCCTTTGGTGTTTTCATTTGTATTTTTTTTTTTATCAAGCTTTCTCTTTATCAAAGTAAAACCTTTTATCTTCTACCTTTGTTTCCTTCCCTTTTTGTTAAAGCCCCATTGATGATAATGGTGTAGTTTGTGATAATATGATTCACGTAATGTGGACGAAATGATGTGCTAGAAATTTTGGTGATGGAATTAATGATGATAATGATAATGTAGGAAAATAAAAGTGTGATAATGATGAAAGGGGGAAAATTAATAAATTACTGGATGCTTAATAGATAAAGTGATATCAGAGCATAAACAGCATTATGAATATAGTCAAACACAAATATTATAGAAGAAATGTGAAAGATGTGATAAATGTGAGAAAAAACAACACATAAAACAGGCAGAAAGACGAAAAAAAAAACTGAAAAATGTATATATGCAAAAAATTAATTAAGTGGATGAGAGTGATGAAACAATAAAAAGAAACAAAACTTTATTAAAAAGCAGGAGAAGAAAGACAAAAAAATGACATCAAAGAAAGAACTATAACCGGAAAAGCGAAAAAAAAAAGAATATGAATATCCTACGAAACAAACCCAGATTTTATACCTTTGAGGGTTAAAGTCGATACTCGGAGCTTCACCCTCTCACAACGCCCAAAGTTCCAAGAATATGAGGTAATGTGTCGTTGGTGTCTTAAGCAGGTTCTCCCGAGCACATAACTTGCATGCGAAACACAGTCATGATAGCGTAACGACCTGATATAACGACTCATTTAACGACCGTCTATAACTACCTCTAAGGGAACATGTCCTTTTCACACGCGGCGTCAGCAATGCGCAAAATGCTGAGGGATTATTTTGGATCTATTTTGATTTTTGATATTCGTTATTTGTTGATTTGCCTTTCTTGCCTTTTTCTATTTTCTGTCATCGAAGGCTCGACACTGGGCCAAAGTTGTTCATAACTCTCGTTTTGTTATTACGTTTCTTCATTTCTTATCTTTTCCTTTCCTTTCTCTTCTTAACCCCTTGGGAAGATAATGACACACACGCACACATAATAAACCCCTAACAACCCTTCCCAGGCAAGGATGTGGGTTTACTGATG